>NC_051847.1:166383107-166396488 GCF_002237135.1 Teleopsis dalmanni
TCTTTGTGCGAGGAACTTACTTATATTTGGGCCCATCACCTGCAGCTATTTTAGCTAAAGATTTTTCCAAATACTCTTGTGCTGAAGTTAATTGGTCACCAGTTAGGGTTTCTATTTCATCGGCAGCGGGCTAAAAATTATCAAAAGTGTGATTAACTAATAGTTTAATTATGATTTATATAAACTTTGTTCATTCTTTGAAGTTGTCCACTTCTCAATTAATTAATCTTTTGTTTAATTATTATTATTAACTTAATTAAGAAAAAGTTCATGTTTATTTAACTAGATTAATATTTTTTTTTACAATATTTAATTTTTATTCAAATGTTCGGTGAATAGTTGACGTGTCCAGTATGTTCAACTTTTTCAAAGTGGGTTTTGTATTTTTTTCTTTTAATTATTAAATTGATTTCATTTTTCACAATTCTCAACCATTTGTGTTTAAATTTATTAAATTATTAAACTTTTAACTTTAATTTTTAAGTTTATTATCAATTATTAGACACCGGATGTACTTGACACGTGCTTAATTTTTTTCGCCTTAGTACTTATCTCTTTTAAAATCTATTTTTTCATTTAGATAGAAATTAAATTCATTGATTTAATTTAATATTTATTTAATTCAATTATTAACAATTATCGACTCACTTCATCTTCGGCAACAACTAAAACAATAGTTAAACACAGTAAAAATAATAATTTCATATTTTATGAATATATTTCAATGTGTTTATCTTTAAAAAAATTCTTTATAATTGAAGAAGATTTGCTAACTCTTCGTCTTTTATAGGAAAAGAAGAGAAATAAAGCGTAGCGAATTACATGTCTACCGGTTTTAGAATTAATTTTATGTTAATTAAAAATTAACGGTTTTAGATAAAATTTGTCTCTCTATTCTTAAATAAAAATCATAAACATAAATATAACATAAAATTTATAATAAATAAGATCAATTCTATTACGTCATTATTGGGTTTTAAATGATCTAATTAATTTATTAATGACTGCTAAATCAGATGTTTAAAGATTTGAAGACTTCGTTGATAAATTTTATTGAACAATGTAAGTAACAGCGGGAAGCGACTTTAACCTGTTAAGCTTATGTTAGGAAATTGTTTTCTTCTTCATTACTAGTTAATTTAAATAAATTTTGTTTTTTATTTCCTTATGTCATATTTTCATATGACCTACAATTTTACATATTTTTCTCAAAAATGTGTTAAAAAATCTACATATTTTCATTCAAAATTTATAAAAAAAATTAATAATTATGAAATAATATTTGTACGTTTATTTTCGTTCTGTCAAAGTTAACACAAATGATAATAATTTTATATTATTAAATTAATAATTTAAGAAGAAAATAATTATCCTGCCATTATATGTTATATATGTTTTTAAACACAATAAAGAAAAATTTTATTTCTATTATATTAGTAGTTTATGACAAAATTAATATCTAGTTAAGTTTCTACCTTACACGGAATCAACGAATTTCGAACATAGAAAGAGTACAGTATGAAATATCCTATTTCTTAGCGGTTTAAAAAACAAGTGTACGTACAGTACTGAAAGTAAATACAAAACTTCGTGAAGTTTACTTCATATCCACAATAAATGTCATATGAGTGATATTTAGAAATCTTAATAACTTATTTTGGCAAACAATTCCTTAATAGTATTTTAAATGAGATGAATGTGAACTCTCCTAATAACCCCCTAATAATATTAAATTATAAAAAAATTACTTAGATGGTGTGCGAGTTAGGCTAAGTTCCGTTCTAAATGAGGGAAATTCTAAGTTGTGCCGATAATGTAGTGATGTGTCGATACGTATTGAAAAATGATAAATGGCTAAATGTGTGCAGTGCAAAAAATCCCAAAAAATCTTCTATTTGGTTTAGCATCAACTTAGCCTAACTCGCACACGTCCTTACTACTCATGTGGGTCCAAATGTAAAATACTTCAATCAAATATGCAATATAAAATAATTTGTTATGTAATGTTATTAGTTTTTAAGATTCTTAAACTTCTTGTTAAGCTTTAAATAAAAGCGTTTTAATGAAGACATATTGTTAAATAATATAAAAAAAACATATGCAATAATGTTAGGTTATGTTATGTTACCATATAAAAGAAAACTTAGAAGTTTAAAAACTACCTTGTACCTTTTGCAAAGCTTTTAGTACATGTGCGAGTTAGGCTAAGTTGCGTTCTAAACGAAGGAAATTCTAAGTTGTGCCGATAATGTAGTGATGTGTCGATACGTGTTAATAAATGGCTAAATGTGTGTAGTGCAAAAAATCCCAAAAAATATCCCATTTGGTTTAGCATCAACTTAGCCTAACTCGCACACGTCCTTAATAGAAGGTTTTGGAGGTGGTCCAAGGGTTTATTGTATTGAATATTTGTTGATTATTAAATATTTATTGTATAAAATAAATATACAATAAAAATTTATAAAAATTTTGTATATCTCTACACCGAGCGACGATAACGCTTTTGTTAATATTGTATTCTTACTAGTTGTTTATATATCATATATTATTGAATAAAAACACATATGTATGTAGAATAATAGAAAAAGTTTTCAAGAATTTAAACAATCACTAAATAAGAAATCTAAAATAATAAAAAATTACAATAATTATTCTTTGTTAAGTAAAAATAATTTACCTCACTTCATATTTTATTTAATATTTTACATCTAAATAGTCTCTATTAACAACAATTTTCTTAAGCACTATGTTTTCGCACTAATTTTTCCTCGCCATCACATTCAAAAGTAACTTCGATTCCATTTTCCAACCAAGATTGACTCCAAATACCGATATTGCAGATTTTTGTAGCATCATTGGAATCAATTAGTTCAGCCTTTATTTTATAGGCAATACCAGAAACTACTTGAGATGTTGCTGATAAAATTTTAGAGAGCCTAAGAAACAAATACACAATCAATAATAATAATTATATCAACAATATTATATAATATATAAAACATTATATAATCTATAAAGAACTTACTTATAACTTGGACCCTCGCCTGCGGCCAATTTAGTTAAAGACAATTCCAAAGCTTCTTTTGCAGAATTTATGTCGTCGCCACTTAAGTTTTGTACGCCACCTAAAACAGGCTGTAAAATATGCAAAATATTTTAATTTAAATACTTTACTGAAAATTTCATATAAATTATTTATATATATACAAATGCATATATTTATGTATATTTCTTATATGGTAAAAATATAATAAGAAATTAACTTTTACTCACTACGTCATTTGCGGCAACCACAATAATGGCAAGACTCAACAAAAATATGGTTTTCATTTTCTTAGGATTGTTCAAGGTGTTTTTCCTCGGAAATGTGATTTCTGATTGCTAAAGGCCTGTCAGATCTGCGTCTTTTATAGTTCAGGAAAAAAATAAAAACGGCATAGAGGCGCTTATATCTCAACCAGTTTTGGCAGAGAATTTATGTTAATTACTTATTAACTCTTTATTTGCCAATATTTATTTGATTATTATTCAAAAAAAAAATTTAATAAAAACTATAAATAAAAATAAAAAAATAGGTTGTGTTATAAATAAAACAAAAATAAATTGATTTACATCACTTTGACGTAATATACCATTTCACATTGAAACCAAGTTTTATGGCTCTAAACAGATTGGCCCGGATTATTCTCCAATTTTTATAACATCAAATTAATTCAGTATTCACGAAAAAAGCGACAAATTAGTTCAAAAAAAACCCGTTAAACTTACTTTAATGGAACTTTTTAATTATATTAAATAAATATTTAAATTTTTAATGATTCTACATGTTGTTCGATATTTACATTGCTTTTCATAAGAACAGAGTTTTAAAATAATATTTATATTAATGTAAAACTTTTACTCTTATTAGTGATATTATAGAAAATCGTTATCACTATAACCTTGAAGTTTGTGGTAAACCATTTCCTTCCTTACAATTTCCTTTACTCTTATCTATTTTTTACATTTTTTATTTTATAATTTACATATCATTATTCCTTTATTCGTCTCAACATCCTTTTGCAATCTGCAATCTGGATCCTTGTATTCTCGCATTGTATTTTTTAGTATTCTTCCATTTTTCCTTACATCCTCAATAGAAATCCGTACCATCGCAACTATTGCATTTTCATAAATCTTTTAAAACTATTTTCATAAAGCATATATAAACCACCGTTATATCTGATATATATTCTTCTTAAATATTATTTCCATTTTCTTTTTATCGTATAATCATTCTAAATTATCCGTAGCTTATTAAACTTGATTTCATTAGTCGTTCTTGGGTCAAGTACAATGTGTACATTATTTGATTGTTAAGAGAAAGGGTCTATTAACACTAATCTCAGTAATCCCAGACACTTAAATTTTTGTATTGCTTTAAAAAATGAATTTTCTATTCTTTAATATAGATATTAATATAGATACATTTATATATACGTAAATGTTGTAGTTTGCTTGAGACTACTGGAAAAGGTTTTACTAACAGTGGCTCATTAGAAGGTTTTTAAATATCTTAAAAACTATAATAGATAGTAGATAAATAGTAGATAAATGAAATTTAGGATTCAAAAAACTTGTACTATATTACTCAGGTTCAAAAAGTTTCGTAAGACTCCACCCATTGGAATTCCCACCCCCTATATAATTATTTTATAAAAATTTTTTATTTAAAAAATAAAATTTTTGCTTCTATGAGACTACACTTATTCATTATATATATAAAAATAGAACTTAAAAGAAAATGCTAGTGATGTGCAAATCAGTTTTTAAATAATTTACGAGATTGTCCATCAGATTCAAAGCAATTTAATTTTTATTTCAAATTTGATTTCAAATTTCAAGCAAATCGGTTGAAAAACAACAAAGTTATCGCACATAATATCAGACGCATGTCCTGCAGTCCAACGATTGAAATTTAAGTCTGGTGTGCCCAATCCAGTAAAAGTAGGATCCCGCAAACTTCAACAATTATCGCAGGATTAGTCTTTAAAATATTGCATATAAAGTTCTGTCAAACGTACTATACCTATGAAAGATTGAGGCTAATCGTTAAGCAACTGTTTGGACATTATCAGTGTGGCTTCAGACCTGATAAATTTGCCATAGACCAGATATTCACACTATGTCAAAGCCTAGAGTAGAGTAGTAATTTCCTGAATTTTGTAAAACCCACGTCACCGTTGTTATTACTATAAGTTGGAGAATGTAAGAGACTTTGTATATTTGAGAACCCACATTAACACGAATAATTTCGTCAGTGTAGAAATTCAACGAAGAATCTCTTTTGTCTAACAGATGTGACTTCAGGCTAAATTGGCAATTGAGAAATGAAGTTTTCTCTCGACAAAAAAAAAACCACCGTTACAAATCTCTTATATAATAATACCTTTCTTGCTTTCTTTCGTGTGATACAGAAGAATGGACAATAACCTACAGTGATAAAAAAACATTAGAAACATTCAAATAAAAATTATGCGGCAGATTTATTGACACTTTCAAGGAACTCTATGAGCTATACCATTAATACCAACATTGTTAAGTGTATGTCTTACGAATGGCCGAAAGAGGTCCAGCTAGAAAGGTGTTTAATTTGGTACCCGTTGCAGGAAACTGCGGTAGAACCTGTCCCATCATCAGTGGAAGGACCATGTAACTAACGATATTACTGATCAAGCAAGTTACTGATTGAGCTATCAAGAGGAGGCTGCTGGAAACGACTCACGTTTGTAACGGTCAACTAAATTGTTAAGTAAGTAATATAATTTTTGTATTTCGAATTGCTTTTTTTTTTGACTAATCTTTCGACAACATTAGCTCTGGTTTTATTTAAATATATCTGTCAACTACTTTATCAAGATTTACATAAATATCATTTTGAATATTCATCAGAGCATATCATTTGCATAGCTTCACGCCAAATAGGGTTTCGTTCTCTTAAAAATATAAAATATTATTTAAGCTGTAGCATTGAAGACAGATGAAAAAATTTTATATATATGCGTACTTTCTTTAAAATTAGTATGAAAAATTAAAGCGGTAACAAGATTGGATTCCTCTAAACACTTAGGTTTTTTCGCCATTTGCTACAGTGCCATCTACTTATAATCCTTAGAAGTTTACACATCAAAATCAATAAAATCAATTTATCAAATATTTTTCTACCATATAAAGTGTTGGATAAATAATATATTATAGTATAGAAATTTAGATAAATTATTAAATTAACCAATAAAATTTTATACATTTCATTTCATAATTTAATTTGGTTTTAAATGGATGTGGTAAGACTGCATTTTATTATTAGATTATATATATATATTAAATTAAAAGTAAACTGTTCACATTATAATAATAGTTTATCTTTAGATCTTTTATAGTAGTTCTTTAGATTGTTTCAAAATTGTAAGTCTTACAATTTTCCCCTCTTTTGTCTTTCGTGATCCTATAGCAAGGAAGTGTGGATCCTTTGCATATACCGCAACAAGAGGTTCAGACAGTAGTGTTATTGTTGTAGTGATCGATTTGCCAGCAGGTTTATCAAATTGCTTATTTCTTAAAATCCTTACAATTCTCAATAGAACTCAATAGAGGCTGACTAATTCGGTAAAGAATAATTCGGACCAATGTTTTCAGAGCTCTTCTTCTTGGTTTCAACGTCAAATTTCATTTCATTTAAAATCGATGTAATATAACGATTTTGTTTGATTTTATTTAAAAACTTTTTGTATTCCTTATGTATTATGTATTCTTTAAGTTTATAGTTTTGTTTATTTTGATATAAACAAATAAATGTTAGCAAATATATATATTTTTATATATAATGATAAGTAATTAGCATAAATTCTCTACCAAAACAGGTTGAGGTATAAGCATTTCTATGGTTATCTATTTTTTTGCTGACTATAAAAGACGATGAACTGGCAGATCTTTGCTAATCAGAAATTACATCTCCGAGGAAAAACACCTTAAATAATCTAATAACAAAATGAAAACAATATTTTTGTTGAGTCTTGCCATAGTTGTGGTTACCGCGACAAGTGTGGTAAGTAAAAATTGTTTTGCCATTTTATTATTTAATAAAATAATGCAGAAAATAAAATAAAACAAAAAGGTTCAATAATTAAACATACCTTAAAATTATTAAAAATATATATAAATAATAATAAAATATTTAATTTGAATATATATATTTTGCACTTCGCAGCCAGCTCCAGGTAGTGTACAAACGTTAAATGGCGACGACATAAATTCTGCAAAAGAAGCTTTGGAATTGTCTTTAACTAAATTGGCCGCAGGCGAAGGTCCAAGTTATAAGTAAGTTCTTTATAGATTATATAATGTTTTATATATTATATAATATTGTTGATATAATTATTATTATTGATTGTGTGTTTGTTTCTTAGGCTCTCTAAAATTTTATCAGCAACATCTCAAGTAGTTTCTGGTATTGCCTATAAAATAAAGGCTGAACTAATTGATTCCAATGATGCTACAAAAATCTGCAATATCGGTATTTGGAGTCAATCTTGGTTGGAAAATGGAATCGAAGTTACTTTTGAATGTGATGGCGAGGAAAAATTAGTCCGAAAACATAGTGCTTAAGATAATTGTTATTAATCGAGGCTTTTGTTTTTAATAAAAAAAGTTTAAGAAAATATATGAGTAAAATAGTTATTTTTATTAAATAAAAACAAAATTAACTTTAATTTTCTTACATTAGTTACATTAGTAAATGACAGATATATATATATATATATATAAATTTAAAATCTTATTTTGAATTTCTTTTTACTTATTAATTGAGTCTAAAGATAACCTATTATTATTAAGTTTAATAGTTTACTTATAATGTAATGTCACTTAAATAGTTTCCTGCCTTTAGTTTATATCAGGGATAGAAAAAAGTAGTTATTTTAAAAATCTTCTAGAAACAGTCAACAGTAAGAAGTTGTCTTAATTTTTATTTAGGTACATAGTTATCATTAAAACAACATCATTTAACAAAATTCATCCATTATAAAATGCATTCTCTTTTACACTCCGCTTCACTTCATTCGCACATTTGGATTTCAATTTCATTTATGAGTAGCAGATCATCATAATATTAATTTTTTTTGATTTATTTGTTAATTTTAAATACATTGTGACGATTTAAAGTAATAATGGGTCGTGATAAAGCATTAAACAAGGAAGAATAGGTCAAAATAAAAAGCTTCATTGATTCTGACCCCTCTATGACTGAAATATGAAAAAAAAATCAGAAGAAGCAGAAAATGAATATACAATTCTATTCAAAATGTTCTTAATTATGTAAAAAATATGAAAGGCCGTGTAAAAGCGTCGTCAGCTATGCAGATAAGGGTTTCAAAAACGCTCGGGTCTACGTACTAGAACCACGTCGACCAAGTACCATTCAACACCTCCCAAAGTGATTTCACAAGCAGGTCCCTGCGGGTTACAACAACCACATGCAGATAAGCGGGTTAAGATTTTGCAGCAAGCTTCGAATTCGCATGCACCACATAACCGTCTGTTTGTAGTATTAACACCCACAAATCCTTAAAATGTTTTCTCTTTGTTTTTTATATTATTTGTTCAGGAATGTTAGTGATGGTCCGTGCACAAAACCATTGAATATTCTTTTAATCCAAAGAATATTTTGGATTGAGAAACTCTCCTTTAATTTTATTTTATTTTTTAAAATATTTTATTTTATTTTTTAAAATATTTTATTTTATTTTTTAAAATATATACAGTGCACATTTATTTCAAATCTTCAATATAAATAATTTATATTTATTTTTATCCTATTGTTTCAAAATAAATTAATTAAAACTTACTCATATATTTTATATGAATATATTTTATGTTATACATTTTTCATATTTTTAATAAAGATTATACAAAAATCAGATGTAAGTAAATATTTAATAAAATAATTTACAAATATAACTTCTGGTACATATAATACATTAATTTAAATACATAAATATCAATATCGTACTTTTGCAAGTCCATAATTGGAATTCTTGGTCAATGTACATATGTTTATCCGCGTCCATAACTGGGACTTCATAATTTGTCGTGTGGCACCAGGATTCAATACAATTTCTACTAGTTTCTATCATTACATCCTCCGTCTTCTGTAGGTTTGTTCTTCATTTCGTTCTTGAAAATCATTTTTAAAGAATAAGAAAGCACCTAATACTGCTACTATACCGTATAGTAACTAAAATTTATATCCGTTATTGATATTTGTCAGAAATCTATTTTCAATTGCTTACATATCCACCTCCGTCAATGTTAATTATAATTGTATTTTTTTTTCCATTTATAACATGATCCATATTTGTTATTAAAAACAATATTTATATGATTTAAAATTTTAAATAAATTCCCAAGTGCTCAGACTGACCTCGATCTACCTTCTATTGCAGTTGACGACGTACTACAGAAACTTCTAGACATATGTATGTTAAACCAAATAAGTTAGTAGAAAGAAGAGACACAAACACAGATATGCACATAACCACTAGGAAATTTTTTAAATCATAATAATATTCACAATAATAATATTCACAATAATAATAACTGTTTATTTTCAATTAAGGCCGTGTGCGAATTCGAGTAAATTGAGGTAAAGTAAATTGACATTTTCTGGGGATTTTTTGCACTGCACTTATATAAATATTTATATATTTAATTATTGCACTTATTAATTATTTTTGGTGAAAACTTTCCAAATTTATTTATGTATATATTAAACATCTTATAAAATTTTAAAAATCGGTACACCAAATTTACCTAATATTTATTTAATTTACCATACTCGAAATTCTGGTAAATACTAACATTCGCTACCATACCGACATTATTTACTATTTCCCTCAATTTACCATCAATTTACTCGAACTCGCACACGGTATAAGCAAAATAATTTATATACATAAATTTTATTTTTAAATTTATGTCGATAAGTTAACTTAAGTATATAGTATATTACTATACTAAAGTATATTACTATACTATAGTGTATTACTGTATATAGTCGAATAGCGATAATTCATACCCCGACAAATCGAAAACCTCAATAATTCGTAACAAACTAATTCGTGTTTTATTTGAAATAAACCTCAATAAACCTCTTATAATTCGTAATGCAGAATAAAAAATCTGTCTGCAAATTCAAGGTGCTTCAAGAACATTTCAAACTTTCCAATGCTTCACCGATACAATAAGAATGTGTGCATAATAAGTGATCTATTTATCGAATAGCTTTAGATGCATAATGATAGCATGAAAAATACATAAACATCGAAAGATACTGTTATTTATAGACGTAAAAATAAATTTTTTACCAGTAAACACTACTTCCAAGCTGCAGCCCCTTGACCAGGGTGTTATAAAAATTTTTAAATTATTTTACCGCAAGGAAATGGTTATTAATCTGGCTAATAGCATTGATAAAAAAAAAATTTTAATGTACGCTATTTACGACAATTCAAACTGCTTATAAAGCGTGAAATACTGTCAGTAGATCTTGCATTCGAAACTGCTACCGGGCTTGCGGTTTTAATAAAGATTGAAACGAAAATTTATGTCAAGTCGAACAATTCAACATAGATTATCTATGGAACCATATAGTTCTGTAGATTATATTGTAAGAACGATTATGTTGTCAAGAATTACATCAGATTCTTAGCCGTCTGTCTGTTAACAAAATTTTGGAAGAAGTTGTGGCTATTAATGAAAGAGCGATGAGGATGACAGCGCCGTTGGAGCATAACTTATAACGAATAAAAAAGCCAAATCGGCCATTTATGATGTCCAAAAAAATATTTTTAATAGAAGTTAAGTTTGGAAAAATCAATTGAAGAGATAGGCGACACAACAATTACAAACATTTTTAAACTTAAAATTTGATCTTTCTCTTTATAATTTTTTATGTTTTTATTTTCTTATTAAATTAATAGTACGTAGGATGTATATTGAATTATTTAGTTTTTATAAAGTGATATATGTATATAAAATATGTGAAAATCAACTAAAATGTAAAATCCCCCCTTAATTTGTAATTTCTTCTTTTTTAACCTCATTAAATCAAAAGCTCGATAATTTGAAAACGCCTCTAATTCGTAAAAAATGCTGTTCCCTTACGAATTCGAATCATCTGGATTCGACTGTACTTACTTGAATTGAAAATTATTACTTTATATACATAACCTTGGTTTTACATATATATGTAAGGAATTTTAATCGATATGTATTCATAATATATATAAGTTGTAACGACACTTTTTTGGTGACGTTCAAAAATATTTAGTTTTTGCTGGGGTATCCTCAGCCGTCGTCCAGAGTCATTACAATGAATTTATTTTTTTCGGGGGACGTAGGTTTAAAAAAAAAAAAAGAAAAGGAAACGTTCGTTTACTAGATTGAATTGTATAGTTTATTTACTTTGAAAGACAATATTCCAAAAGAAATTATTCCAACGTATGATAAAGTTATTTCAATTACAATGTGATTATAAATAAATTTATAGTTTATTTACTTTGAGAGACAATATTCCAAAAGTTTTTCCAACGTATGATAAAGTTATTTCCATTACAATGTGATTATAAATAAATTTATAGTTTATTTACTTTGAAAGACAATATTCCAAAAGTTATTCCAACGTATGATAAAGTTATTTCAATTACAATGTGATTATAAATAAATTTATAGTTTCTTTGCTTTGAAAGACAATATACCAAAAATTATTCCAACGTATGATAAAGTTATTTCAATTAAAATGTGATTTTAATTCAATAAAATAAGAACAAGAAATGTGCATCTTCTTTAGCTCAGGCTTCTGTTGTATTTCCTATCGTACTTGTCGATGAGATCTTCACTTGCAGTGGTTTCCCGAATTTCCTCCTCTGTTGCCTAAGACCGACTCCTTTTACACCTCTGTAAGTTGCTTTAATTTTACAATTTAAAATTGGAAAGGAAACTGATTACAAAACTATCCTAGAAGAAGAAAGATATAGTATAACTCGATATGTATTATTAAAAGAAGGTATATATATATGTTTCATAGACATATAATTATGGCCGTTGTCGTAACACCAACGCAGGACTTATATATTTCTGATATATGTTTCATGGACACATAATTATGGCCGTTGTCGTAACACCAACGCAGGACTTATATATTTCTGCTATATGTTTCATAGACATATAATTATGGCCGTTGTCGTAACACCAACGCAGGACTTATATATTTCTGCTATATGTTTCATAGACATATAATTATAGCCGTTGTCGTAACACCAACGTAGGACTTATATATTTCTGATATATGTTTCATAGACATATAATTTATTATAATTTTTCGGCGTAATACCACCTTGACGAATGTTCATAGACTCGCATTTGCTTCATAATTTCGCTGTCTTAAATACTCCTACGCCGGAGCTTTCGTCTAGCGTATTTTAAATTCTTCCGTTCGTTTACCTGCTGTGTTTTGCAGCGTAAACTGCTGTGCTTTTATTCTTGGCCGTGTAGCCGCTGTGCTTCTGATCTTGCCGTATTTCGCTGCGCTTTTGACTTTGTTTTCGTCGTGTTTTGTTTTGACAGTTTGTTATTTTAACACGCGTTTTAAATTCGTCAATAAACAATAATTTTTTGTTATATAAAATAAAATTATTAAAATTAAATTTAAATTATAAATTATATTAAATTAAATTTTAGTATTAAATTGTAGTATTAAATTATAGTATTAAATTATAATATAGTTTAAATTATTGTAAATAAATTAAATTAACCAAAATTTCAATTTTTGTGAAATTCAATTCTGTGTTAATTCAGTGCCTAGTTTTTTATGTAGGCGGAAATTTGGTGTCAAAATTTCCGACCTTACAAAGTAGATATATTATTTTAAAAATAGCATTTATAAATTGTTTTCTAGTAACCTTAACTATTTACTGTAGTATGGTATATGATTTTGTTCTGCTTTTATGTACTTAGGTCGTGTGCGAGTTAGGCTAAGTTGCGTTCTAAATGAGGGAAATTCTAAGATGAGCCGATAATGTAGTGATGTGTCGATACGTGTTGATAAATGGCTAAATGTGTGCAGTGCAAAAAATCCCAAAAAATTTCCCATTTCGTTTAGCATCAACTTAGCCTAACTCGCACACGACCTTAATATTATAATATTAAATCAAAATATTAAGACCGTGTGCAAGTCGAGTAAATTGAAATTTCTTGGAGATTTTTTGCACTGCACTCATTTAAATATATATTTACTTATTTATTGCATTTATTTACTATTTTTGGTTAAAATTTTTCAAATTTATTT
>NC_051847.1:166396588-166419635 GCF_002237135.1 Teleopsis dalmanni
TACAGTAGAATATTATTCTTTTTTCTATTTATCGAAGCACTTATTATAGCTTGGTTGCATCATTCGGCGGATGAAGGTTTTATATTAAACCATATGTACTATATAATGTTGGTTTGTACAAGTGTACATAAATGCAAGAAATCGTTCACTTTTCTGGCTTTATTATTTTAATTCAATGCAAATATTGCACAGTCTAGTATGGATTGGACCCAATGAGTGCAGTGATATGCAACTTAAAAAGAAACATTTTTAAAATGTTGATGAGTAAATAAATAAATTTTATTATAAGTGGATGGTGTAGAAATCTAACAAAATATGGTTCAACATAAAATTATGTGTTAGAAATAAATTAAAAATTGTATTCAGTTTACTACACTGTTCAGGAGTAACTACAACAGCTTTGGAATGGAGTTTGTTACACTTATTTAATTAAATAGACTATGCAGCAATTGGATTGTATTAAACCGATGTTCAATACCCTACATTCAATACAATTAAATATGATTTTAAATTATTGTATGAATTGACTTCGACTTCTTCAATGTTTTGAACAAGTTTTTGGATTTCAGATGTACGAAAAATTCATTATTGATGCAGATGCAAACCTTTCGACGCGTCTTTGTATCTCCTGCTTAACTGATGGAATGTTAATGTCTATGTATTTTTCAGTACTTCTAACACACAATATAGCTTTAATGACATCTTAAAGTATTTTTTTTATAACCATTATATTATGGTTTCGCTAGTCTGGCTAGTATATCCCTAGAGTGAGGCACCATAATACTTACCTAAACGGGAAATTTGTTGTGTCTATATTGTAATCAGATTTAGATTTTTAGTAATTGCTATATCAAGAAATAGTAGGATCAAGTATTCAACAAGTTGGCTCGCATATGTCATTGGGTTCTTAGGAATATTATATAGCAGAGACTGGTACTCTTTGTATATCTGTCATGATTTAAATAAAATAAACATTTATCTTCAAAAAATACAAAACCGACTTATTCAAGAGTAATATAAAATAAAATAAATTTTATCTCTGCCTACCTATAGATAGCATTATGTTCTACTGACTGACTAATATTATTTATTTTATTATATACCTTTTTTAAATTATGTACTCAGTAGTTTTGATTTGATGAAACTTTTAGTTTTTGCAAATACCATCAAAAGCTATAGCGACATGAAGACCCGTCCAAAAAAAATTATATATTAAACAAATTTAGATACAATAAGCATATACAAATTTTTGTATTGTCATTTCGAGCATATACATACATAGTACTAACAGTTTACATATATATCGAAATAAATTATGAATAGTAAAGCAAATGTTTCAATAGAGATTGATTCGAATTTTCGTCAAATTTAGACTTTTGCACAGTATTAAAAAAAAAATTTCTTGGTATTCTGATTTAATTAATATTTTGCAGATAAACTAATGCTCATATTAAACAAAAAAATATTATGTTATATAATAAAATAAATTATAGAAGAAGAAAACAATATTAAAAGAATTATGATTACAAAAAGTAATATATTTTAGTCAAGAAAATGTTTGTAAAAAATTCATAGTATTATTTATATTTTCCACATACTTTACTAAAACATTTATTTCATTTCGTTGATTAAATTAAATATTTGACTACATTCAAAATTTTTTTATTTATATTTCAAATATAAATATCGTACAGATGAAAAAGTTGTAATCAGAATTTTTGTTCAATACAATATATTGAATATATATTTTCGATTTTTAATTGGAAATAATTGCAGTAATATGAAAAATATTAATACAAAATAACAATTGTATTTTTAACAATGCATTACTCTACTATATACAATTTATTTTAGTCAATATAACATAAATGGTTTTTAAAATTGATTTTTAAATCATTTTTAATAATTTCCACTATAATTTGTATATATCGATATGATAAAAATATTTATGATTTTTGATTCTTCAGAAAACATTCTTGCAAGCATATTCTTAACTAATAGTATATTAAAATAAAAATCTGCAAAAACTGTATAACTCAAATAACAAAAAATGTGAAGTGCATAATAAAAACGTATATAATAAACTTAAATGCAAAAATAAAGAAATAATATCAATTTAAAAATTGAATACTAAATCTGCATATATTTAAAAAATAATAATAAATGAAGTAAAATAGATTAACTAAAATAAATTCAAAGGCGGCTAAAATAGATACATTTTTCTAAAATCAATTAATATATATTATAAAACAAAAGATTTTTTCAATAAAAATAATATTTGTTTTAATACAAAAATTATTTATACGTATATAGTATATAGAATGTATTAAAATAATTAAAAATCGTGCTTCAGCCAATCGTATAAAATACGCTTTATTGTGTTTGTTGTAATTTTTGCCAAAAAGAAGTGACAACATTTTTTATAGTGAGACATTTAATTCATATTATTAATAGTTTATAAATGAAAAAAAATTTAAATGTTTTAGCAAATTTAACAGCTTTGATTATTTACTTTTTTACAAATTAATCACTTCAGATTAATTGCTGAAGGAAGCATTTAAAGCTTTGCTAATGCTACTTTGATGAAGCTTTTATATATAACATATTAATTATTATTTAACAATTAAATATTTAAAAAAAACCCTCAAATTTATTTTTTAAAATATATAATTTTTTTAAATTAATGTTAACGTTGTAGTAATCATTATAATACATAGTATAAACAATTGTGTCATTAAATTTAATGTTAAATGTTATGATATTATTTTTATTGCCAATAAGTTATTATATATTTTTATCAATCTAATGTATATTACTTAATATAATTTAAGTTTATATTTTACATTATAAGTTTCATTTATTTATAAGTTGTATAGAAGAATTGATATAAAAGTAATATTCTTATTGATCCATGAGTAATTTATAGTTATATGTAATTATAAGAGAAGAGAACAGGAAGGTCACATGGCAGTATTAAACTCTATATTCAAATAAAAACAATAATTATATAAAATAATTCTGTAATAATAATTGATTTTAAATTCAAATTCTTCTTTCTAATATTAGAAATTGAAGTTAAAAGTTATCACAAAGTTTATAAATTTTAAAATGATATCTTGTGTAATATTTTGAGATTTCTTAATTGTACTTTAAAAGAGTATTTGTCTATTTTTTAATTGAGTACTATTTAGTATATATAGTGAAAAATATGTATTGGAAGACGCTTTTACATTCATGAACTTTTTATATTATATATTTCATATAATTTCCATGACTATAATAATTATTTTCAACTTGTTTCAACTGAGTTGGACTCAGTACATATGAGACGTAGCTTAAAAAAACCCAGTGGGTCGGGCAAACAGGCTACCTACTCGCTCAAACGGTTACTCTCACAAGCTTCGCATTATAGTCAGAAAGAGGATGACTTCTCTCAAAGTTCTATCAAGGCAAATCAAGTTTCATTAAAAGCGAGCGGTGACTTAGCATCAAGTATATCAAAAGCAATACTGAAATACTTTCAATGTTATATATTGGAATCATTTTATTCACCGAACAGAAGAAAATAGTATGATTAAACATTATAACAGTGGTAATAATTCTTTATAATATGGACCCCGATGGATGTTAAAAATCTACTATTCATTATCTCTGTACGAAAATATATTCTTTCCTGTTCTCTCTGTTCTTAACATTTTTGTTTAAGTAATACATTTTAAATAAATTAATTTAATATATTAATTCCACTAAATATTTTGTAATGATTTGTAAAATATATATATATTTTTATTTCAAGTTAAAGTTTCTTACTGCTTTTTGAAAAATACTACTAATTTTTTATTAATTTTTTTATAAATAAAAACTTTTAATTTTTAATTCATTATTCAAAAAATTAGTATCTACACTAATTAAGTTCGTAAGCAAAAACTAGCCTTATTGCAAAATGTATCAAAACAGTTTGAATTTATGTATTAAAATATAATTATTTTTGCATTTAGCAATAAAAAATATATATGTCAATGTTTTGTTTGCATATGCATTTATATATAATTGGTTAAAAATTTATATAAGAATATATTTCCAGCTAATAGTTTAGTCAGTATTATTCAATGTTAATAATTAATTAAAAAAACACTAAAAATAGGAGCTATATATAATTCATATAAAGCTTCGAAAAAAATACGAATAATATAAATGATTATATATAAATTGTTAGCGCTTTTGTAAAATTGATTTATTATATATTCATTTAAAAGTAATAATATATATTTATATAATTTGCTTAATGTTATTCATGCATATATATATATAAAATTGTTATAAACAAGTAATTTTTATAATAAAATTCTGATAATAAAAAACCAATAAAATTGAAATTAAAAAAAATGATTAAAATTTTTATATATATAATTTTTTACGCACTTTCAAATATTAACTAAAAATTGTTAAATTTCTCTATAAACTTTTAAAAGCACATACGAAATGAAATCAATAAATAGGTTATTCAATTAAAATTAAATAAAAATAAAATCTATTATCTATCTCTCAAGCTGATATAAAATTTAGTTAGTTTAACTGAATTAACAAGAAGAAACTGTTAAATAAAAATTTAATTTCTTAAAAAATTTTATAAAAAAACAATAAAGACAACAAATAAAGTTTAAAAGAAACTTATATTATTTCAAAATGAAAATTAATTATTATTTATATATTAAACACTGCAAACTAAAATGAAGTAATTAAACTAGTTGAGGAGTATATATAATTGATGTAAGTTAATTTAGCTTTGTGATTATGACGGCTAATATTATTTAATATTAATTAAAAAAAAAATAAAAAACTAAAACAGATAATATAGTTTAAAAAAATTCAATAAATGGCGTGCAAATTTTTATTAAAAAATATTCATTTAAATAATAAAGCATTAAATTTACATTAAAAATACATACAATTTAATTGTCTAAATTGCATAGAAGTAATTTTTTACAAAATCTTATTTAAACTGCAAATTATAAAATAATAAAAATCTTATTAACAGAAAATCATTGATTTAAAATTGATTTATAAAAAAGAACTTATTTTTATTAGTATATTAAAATGAAACAAAAAAAAATAAATAAAATTGTGCTTACATGATACATATATATAAAATAAATCTTATATATATATAAGAATAATTATTAATTAAGAAAATAAGTGCAGCTTTTAACAACAATAACAAGAACAAGAACTTATAGATAAACTAAAAATCTCTTGCATTCAAAGTTTAAATACAAAAATACAGCACATCTTGAGCGTAGTAAACTATAGAAGATTGCAGGGGAGGAGCAGTAAATCGACAAAAAAATAAGAATATTATTATATTATGTAACGTATTAAAAATGGAAAAGGAAATTTGTACGAATTTTAATTCGATTTCACAAAAAAAAACAACATATATAAAAATTTATTATAATAAATTTTATGGTAATGAATGGATGAATAAATATAAACTTGAGAAATGCATAAACGTTTCCAATAAAAATTGAAATTGTTTTATTTTTATATAGAATAAAAGTTTCTTAAACAAATGAAAGTACTTTTTTTAATATTTTTCTATTATTGTATTATATTTTTTTTATGTTATTATAAAAATCATTATCACATTTGCTAAATTATAATCAATTTTAATATACTTTTTTTTAAAATTTTATTATATTTATTATTTTATTATATTATTATATTTCTTTAAATTCTTTTTACACACTCATATAATTATTAACAGGAGTGCGGACAGAAGAAGCATTTATTATTTAATTAATAATTAATAGAGAGATTTTAAACAGTAGTAAATTGCAACAACAAAATTTTTTTGTATTCTTAATTTATTGAATTTGCTGCTTTCAGTATTGTAAATACCATTATCGTACCCTTCCGAATTTGAAACTCAGAGTCAGCGGTTACTAGCCCAAAGCTGTGTTTGACTTGTATGTTCAAACGTGCAGTTTTGTTACTTTGCTGTGAAAGTTCATTAACAAATTCATTTGCTATGTTATGCTAAAACGAAATCATAAACCAGCTGTAGAATAAATTAATTAATTACTTATAGTTATGTTTAAATGTTAAATTTCAATACTATTCTTTTGTAGAGGCAATGCTTTTTGCATGATTTTATATTATTAAGCCTAGAAACTGAATAAATTAAATGCAATTAACTAACAATAAATAAAATAATAAATAAATATATGTTTGTTGTTGCAATTCAGTACTGTTCGAAACCTTTATTAAATAGTTGGTATTAAGTGAAATAGTCACTGCCGTCATATGTTAAATGATGTTAAAATCAAGTTTAATGTTTAATAATTTAAAAAATTTCATTAAACAAAACTCTGAACTAATTAAATTTTTCCAATGAACAGTGCAAAAACAAAAAACTAACGAAAATGAAACAAAAGGTTATTTTCGGAAATAATAATCCTTTTGTGCCAATCTCACATTTCAACAAAGAATTATTGTTATTCTTGAAAACTTCTATAAAAACACTTTTATCACTGCTTATTTTGCAATACAATGTTCTTATTATTATATCGTCGCCAATTCCTACCAGCTATTCACTACGTATTGTATTTGTCATCTTACGTGCCACTAGTGTTTTCATCATATGCTTATTTCTCTATATTTATTTATGTTCGAGTTCCCATTCCTGTGCTAATCGTTCTATACGAGCACTGTTGCTCTCAACTGTACAATTATTTTACTCACATTAGTAATGGGAATGCATTGCTGCATGTGATGCATTTAACTACGCCCTCGATTTGATGGAGAATAAATTAATACTATATAGCAGCACTAATAACATCTTTGTAGAATTTAAGCAAAGCGCATCTTAAATCGAAATTACATTTATGTGCTTTTGAAGCCTTATGGCCAAATCAATTGCAAAGATGTTGTATGATAATAATCCAATCGAATATAGATGTTTTAGGTGTAAAGGTAAATTTTTTTTTTAAAAAGTCGACGTAGGTTTTATAAATGTGATGACAACAAAGAAATCGGTTATCCGTGTTAAGTTTATAAGTAATATTTTCCATAGTTCGATCCATCGATTTGGGAACTTTAATTTAAATATAAAACTCTTACACCTTATGCCAGAAGTTATTCTTACTAAATTATAACAAAATATTGATAATGAATTTATGAGAAAAGGAATTAGGAAGCCCTAATTGTTGAAGCACATTCTTTCAATTCATGCAGGTTCATCGTCAACTAATTACAATTGGTCTTAATACCGAAGTCCAGTTAAAAACTGCATTTGAGGTGACTGAAGTAGTAGAGCATTTCAACTCATACGTCAAAATGTCTGCTGGGAATCAACTCCTTCGTTTTTAAAAAGTATTAAGCTAGAATATCCATTTAACATTAGATACCTAAATAAAGAAAAGCGTAAGATGAAAAAACATTGGCAAAATACGAGATTCCCTGCGGATAAAATTCGCTTAAACAAATTATATAAACTCGTTAAAGTTCTTCTTATAAGGTACAACAATAATTGCACGTCCCTATGTCTCCAAAACGTAAGTGCTTCATGTGATACAAAATACTCCCTCTGGAAAGCCGATTGCTTATCAACCACCTATACGCAAAATAGACAACTCATGGATTAAAAGCGATATTGAAAAAGAAGAAATATTACTGTTACATTTGGACCAGGTCTTCAAACCAAATGATAACCAAAATATGCAAGATATCATGAAACAAAGGATAAATTTTCTACAAGAGCCTTACCAATTAGAACTTCTAATTAAAAGATATTCCATTAATTAAGTTATGGTTGTAATAGAGAAGTTAAAAGTAAAAAGCTCCAGGATACGATTTGATCACAGGCATGGCCCTGCAGCAGCTACCACCAAAAGGATTTGTATTTCTCACTCATCTACTTAACGCTATGATAATAATAAGAATAAGAATAAACAGGGTACTAGCTCCCACCGGAGTAGAGCACTGCGACCAGATGGATCTTTTGTGCTACAGCTGACCCTAACCGAGCAGAAGACATTTCGCTTTCCGAATGAAGGCCAAAATGTTGTCTATTGTGGACCTCTTAATGTCAGAAGGGGAGAGCAACTTTCCTCCCAGTGACCTCTACTTAACGCTGTGATAATAAGGGGATTTGTTCCGCCACAGTGGAATTTCCATGATACCGAAACCAGGGAAACGCCTAGAAGATGTCAAATCATATCGCCCAATAAATCTACTTCTGATCCTGGTGAAAGTTATGGAAGTACCGTTTCTAAAGCGTCTTGCACCGATTATTCAACAAAACAGACTTATCCCTGACCATCAATTCCGTTTTTGCCAAAAACATAGCACAATAGAACAAATTCATAGACTTGTCAGACATATCCATAGTGCGATAGATGGTAAGAAATATAGCACTGCGGCATTTATGGATATTTCACAAGCTTCTGATCGAGTATGGCATGAGGACCTTCTTATCATACTAAAACTGAATCTATCCCTTAATTTTATAATATTTATTAAATCATACCTCTTGGCAAGGCACTTTGATTACAAATGCATCTTGGTATATAACGAATGAACAGTTGCATAAACAACTACGTGTTCCGACAATCAAGGAAGAAATATCTCGTAACTCAAAGAATAAATAAAAACAGCAGTGATATAGTCAGGATTGTGCAAAAAGAAATGATATACATGATAAATAGAGAGTGGAGGAAATATTCCACATATCACCACCCCCTTGGATACGTCTTACGTAAACTAGAGTATAGTAAAATAATATCAACATTAGAACCCATAACAAACAATTTTATGAACTTTGACCCATTTAATTAAATCAAATGCTATTCCGTGGGGTCATATTTCAAGTTTAAATATTTTTAATAACAACGAAAAAGTATTTACTAGTCATTAGCCATATTTTAATTTGCTCGTACAAGTAAGGACAGGTCTATCATAGACTTCAAGTCACTTGTAATCAATTTAATAAAATAATTATTAAGAGTTGTGCGATAATTAAATAAAAGTATTCCTTCATTGGTCATCCAAACTAAATAAATGACAAATAATTAAAAAATAATACACAGGTCAACAAAAAATATTTTTTTTTTTGTCCCAGATATGTTGTTGGGTGATCCTAGGGGTATTTTTCGTGCTGATTCCAAAACTGGGCTTAGATTTTTTTTATCACGTATAGTTTTCTTAAGACAAGCGGATTAACGGCTGATACAAGGGATTTTCAGCAAATAAATAAATCGAAATTTCGAATCCTTAAGCACTTCCCTAATCTGTGGTCCAATAAAAATACCTTCTTTAATCTTTGCCTACCTCACTTATTTCAAGAAATTTTTGTTTCAAATAAGTAAAACCACCACCATTTTTATCCATGGCTTTAACAAAATTTTTAAAAAGTCCTAATTTAATGTGCAGAGGTGGCAAAAGAATATTTTTAGAATCGACCAAAGGCTGGAAAAGGACATTTTTGGTTCCAGGAACGAGTGCTTTACGCTGTGTGCAATCTTTTTTCAAGTAATGCAATTTTCTATTTCTGCTATCCCACTCACAGATGAAGCAACAATATTTCCTGTATCCAAGTTGTAAGCCTAGTAAAATTGCAATAACTTTTAAGTCACCACAAATGTTCCACTTATATCTTTCGTAGTGAATATTTTTTAAGAGTAACTGCATATCTCGTAAGGTTCTTTCATGTCAGTTCCATGGGCTAACGGTATTGAGGGAATTTCATTTCCATTATGTAGAGAACAGCCTTTAAACTGACCTTGGAAAAATGAATGAACAAACGCCAATCATCATCGTTGTATTCAAAATTAAGAGAAAGAACACCATTGCAAGAAATTAGGTTGTTTTCTTGACAATTACTGAAATTTGTCATGGCGAGATTGATAAAAATTTCTTCTTGCGTTATAAGATAAAGTCCATCAGATGTACTGGGTCCGAAATTAGGGTCCTTTGTGTTTGGGCTTCGTTCATTCTCACATTCTTGATTACTTTCAGAATCTTCGCAAGGATTAACATTTTCCGGTGGTTTCGGCAATGGTAAATATTCAGAGTGAGCGACTGATCGTATCGCTAATTGCAGGTTATTTGGATATTTTACTGTGTGTTTTGACTTCGGTTTAATTCCTTTAATTTTTGTTAAACAAAAATAACAGCTTGAAAAATGATTCATATGTTCACGCCAAATCATGGGGACGGCAAATTTCATATGACGTTTTTCCTTAGTCCAAGCTGTGATAAGCCTTACACAGGTGCTGCAAATCACATGAGGCGCCCCTCCTTGATCCTGGTCACCCAACGGACAGTCAAAATAAAGTTTAGAACACTGTCTCAAGAAGGGACTCACGAAAATAATATATATTATATATTTCATATATAAATGAAGTAAATTATTACTTTCGTTATAGCAAAAACATACATTTAACTGTCCTAAAGATGTGATAGAAAGAATCTAAATGAAGATTCTGAATCAGCACGAAAAATACGTCTAGGATTACTCAACAACTTCTCTAGGACAAAATCTTTGTTGACCAGTGTTAATAAAAAAATTTACAATATGTATTGGACTATATTGAATACTAATATTGTACTAAAAATGTTGTAATAAAAAAAACTTATTATTCTAATGCTTCTTTCGATGTAGAATTTTATATTACCAATAAAGTTAAATAATGAAAACACTCAATTTAAAGATATGGTTAATTAAATAGCATTTATTCCTTGTACTCAAAACTATTTTTTTCACATTTTCATATATATATATATATATTGATGAAATATATATGAAAAATAATTTATTTAAAAAAATATGAATATCACTTACCGGCAAAAATGTTGAAACGTTTGTATATATATACACAATGTTAAATATTTAATAAATAAACTCATTTTTATACTTTAAGAATGATATACTTTGAGCGCAGCCGAGGAAAATGAGAAGCATCTGACAATGGACTCTTAAAAGAAATTAAAAAACTCTGGTAATTTAAAAAACTGAGGCCAAAATGTAATGCTCGCTCTATCCCCTTAAATATAAAGGATTTATATTTGTTAAATGTTATAATTAAAACAACAATAATTATTTGTTTTTGCTCGCATATAATGTGTTTAGACCCACATATAATGTGTACAAACTGCAAAATTCAGATCTTGATATATATATATATATATATATAGAAACCACCTAATGTTCATATATAATTTCAATAATGAAATTATCACATTGATTTAAGATACAATAAGTAAATGTATAAGTATCTAAGAAAAAAAAATTATTTTGAACTTATTAATTCAATCTCATAAAATTAAAACTATTTCAATCTTCTAATTTCTTCGAAAATAATTTAACTTAAAAAATTGTTGTTCTTTTGTCCCTGTTACTGGCTACGCTCATGAAAGATAATTTTGATCGCAACAGAATATATCACTTTTTTCATATACTTCCTTGATTTTGTAATATTTTCAAAATATTCATTTTTGAACATAAGACTCACTAATATAATTTTTTTCACAAATTAAACATTTCTTTTATTTAAAATGTACCAAAATACAAAATGTTGGTATAGAAAATAATACTTCCGACACGTTTTTTATTGCTAAAAACAAAATTCTACTCTAAGACGCGCAACTGAAGACTAAATTGTTAAAATAGTTATATTCAATTAAATTAATGAATGTCTTAATAAAAAAGCGTGAGCAATTACCGTTTTAGAGTTAAAAATAAATTCAAAACAAGCGCTCTCACAACCTACACGGTTGCATTTTTGTTTATATAAAATATTTAAATATTTATAACAATTAATGAAAAATAATTAATAAATAAATTTTAAATAAATGAATTAATAATTTATGGTCATGACTTTATGTTGTTATATTATTATATTGTTAATATGAAAATATTGATATTGATGGATTTTATTAGTAATGGAAATTTTATAAAAATTTTCATTTTCCTTTAAAAAAGAAAATCACAAATTAAAACCTTGAAAATTAGTTATGAAAAAATGAGTTTTGCTCATTAACGCATAATTTTTTGGCCCTGTATGAGTTATGATGATCACACAGGTAAGAGCAAATTTATTTTTGCATTATAAAATTTTGATTTTTTTGTTGTAGTTACACTTATTTTACTGTTTATGGAAAATTTTTAAATCCTCTATTCTAGGAAAAGAAATACATAATATTATAAGGAAGTATCTAAATAAAATGTAAATAAATGTATAAGCAAAATTGTATAAAAGAAATGAATATTTGAATTAATATTTAGTTTTAAGAAATACATACAGCGAGTTTGTACGTTTTACTCACACTTTTTTGTTTCCTTATAAATTTATAAAATAAATGTGTTCTACAATGAAAAGCTGGGTTTGGGAATATTTTTCGAAGGCAATGGACAATTTATCCGCAACTTGTAATATTTGTGATGCAGTACTGCGCAAGCATAATTCAACGAGTACATTGATTGCGCATCTGCATAAAATTCATAATATTAATTTTACAGACGAAAGCGAATTGAGTAAGTCAACCGGAAATAGGTTAATAAATTACATATATTAAATTCAAATGCAGAAATAGTATTATATATAAAGCTGTAGTTTATAAGCTCGTTCTAATTTAAAGCACGGCATGTGCTTTGGTTGGTGTCACTAATTAAATAAAAATAAGTGACAATAAAACCTGGAACTTGAGCATTGAAAGTTTGAGCAGCCTTGGTTTCTTGTGGATAAACACGATTAGTCATCGCTTCTAATTTGACAGGCACGAGTTCTAAACCTGGCACTTGCAGTCCAAACAAATTATATACGGACTATAAACTAATCAAATAAAAATTCGATTATTTCTAAAGACCACTGATGAAGAGTACTTGGCAATACTCGAAACAGCGTTGTATGGTCAGCCAAATTTCAATAAATTAAATAAAAAATTTTTGTCTTTGTCCTTTTTTTGCTATTCGAATAGGTCTAACTTTTAAGTAATTATTTTCTTTTAATATCATTTAGCACTGAAAATGTAGATGAAAGTCAGGCTACATCGTCATCTTTACCATCTTCTACGCCTCAAAAACAAAGCAAGAATCGTGCCGAAACAATCATTAACTACATTAATAGCTTGCAGGCGACTTCCATACAACTCTGCATCAAGTTCGGAATTTAAGTAATTTATGTCTATAGTTGAGCCTGGATATACTTGCCCTAGCAGCCAAACAATTGTTCGACGTTTAAGCTTTCTGGAAAACGAAATTCGGAGCAAAATGAAATCAAAACTTGTGAAATCGAAATCCGTTGCACCTGACACAGACTGCTGGACTTCTTCAGCGATGGACGCATATAAATGCTTACTTAATTGATGAAAAGTGGAAGCTTAACATATTAACACTAAACATGCAACTAGTAATTAAAAGGCATACAGCTGAAAATTTGTCACGATATTTGACCGCGACAAAGGAACAGTGGGAATTGTAGAATAAAATTGTATGTGTTGTTAATGATAATGCGAGTAACATTGTAGCGGCAGTTGAAATTACAAGCGAAATTCCAAATGATAGCAGATGTGCAGCACATAACATTAATCTAGCTGTGAAAAGTATATTGACATCTCAAAAAATAACTGACGCCATTAATAAAGGCAGTAAAATGGTTAGTCATTTTCATCACTCTGTTAATGCTTCACGTGCATTGGAAATAACACAGGAACAGCTTGGACTCCCCAAACGAAAATTGATTCAAAACATTAGAACCAGGTGAAATGCAGATCTCCAAATGATTGAACGATTAATCGAAAATCGCACTGCCATTACCACTGTAATTAGTGACAGGTCCGTTACAACTCCAAACCAAGAACAACTCTTAGAAATGCGCGAAGAAGATTGGAGTCTTTTTGAAAAAGAAAAAACCATTAGAAACCATTAGAAGTTGCGACAACTGTGCTATCCAGTGATGCTTCAGCATCGATGGTGCGTCCAATTATAAGATCAATAATAGAAAATCATTTAAAAAATGAATGGCCAGATTTTTTCAACAAATTAGCAGAAGACTTAATTAAGAAATCTGATCTTAATTCTACTACGGTACTGATATCTCAAAAAACATCATTCTTAGGACCTACTACCTGAAACTGTCCCACAAAGATATGCCATCCGGGAAGCTATTCACGATGAAGTCAATTCAATTTTTGGAATAGAGAACGATTTAAATGTAGAAGCACTATCGTCAAGTGCATTAGATTTTTTATTTAATAAAAATTCAACTACACATCCCACCACGAATTCGCAACAATTCAATGCATATTTGGCAGAACCAGAAATCAATGTCAATTTGGATCCTTTTGACTGGTGGAAAGCCCATGAAAAACAGTTTCCTATAATGTTGGCTCAGTTGTATACCTGCAACATCTTTAGCATCAGAAAGAGTATTTTCAACTGCTGGGAATATTGTAACTCCTCATCGGAGTTGTCTTGCCCTAGTAAATGTGGAAACAGACCTTTTTGTATATCACAATAAAGCATTTCTGTCCCATGATTAATTTTTAATGTACTTTGTTTTTTTTCCATAACTAATTTTAAAAGTTTTATTTTTCATTACAAATAAAATAACAAAAACTAATGTGGTTATTTTTGTTTTTTAAAATATACTAACTTTTATTTCGAAAGTTTTTTTGTGTATCTCTACACGTGTTTCGGCAAATTCGCTTTTGCCTTCATCAGGAGAATTCCTAATATTAAAACATCTAGCAATCTTACAAACTATTTATACCATTAACATTATTTTTAATACTAAACTTAATATTAATAAAACCTAAGGTTATTGTCCTTGGGGGTGACAGGTAAGAAATGGTGGCGGGGTTGGTCTGGTGTTGTTTTTATTTTTACATACAGGTAGTTAGGTCGACTGGTTGTCGGTTTTTTGGGATGTATCTAAAAAGGCACGATGACACGTTGCCTTTGTCGCCGTTGAGTAAAGTTGTGGTCTGATGTTTATGTATTTCAATGCTTTCTGCCGTTTCTAATTTCCAGCTATCCCTTACATTTTTGATTATTTGGGCGTTTTCCCTGTTGATGTGGTGATTTTCCTTTACTATATGCCTGGCGACATTTGATTTTATGTGGGGGTTCATTTTCTTCGGTGCTTCTCTTGCTTCCTTCAGGAAGCAAGACAAACAAAAACAAATTCCATCAATTTTTCATGTATTTTATATTATACTAGGTGACCCCGCGAACTTCGTACCGCGTAACAGTCAATGAATGTTATATTAAATTTTAGATTCATCAGCGATCGAGTTTTGTGCTTGAATACACGTGCAGTGATGTCGTGCCGATCACTTGATGTCTGTCCAGGAAGCAGCATTTGAACAATTTCTTTCCATTTTGGATTACACAAACTAATTTTCTTGGTAGTTTCCTCACCTGATTTAAAAACAGTAAAATTAGTATCTTAGAAGTAAGACTCACGTCTATGTTCTGAATTGAAAACTATGATAAACCATTCAATGGGTTTATGAGTTTAATAGGTTTTATATTGAAGTGATATCCATCATCTTCTTGCCAAAACATCAGTGAGTCAACGTGTCATATGAACGGTGTGTTTCACATATCGCGACGTGTAAGCACAATATCGCGTGTGTTCAAGTTTTCTCCAACGATCAGGATTGCAACTTCATCTATTGTTGGAGCGTTAAATTTGCGTTCATGTGTTTCTGCTGGTCGTTTATCCGCTCTGATCACAACTTTGTAGTTATCATGTGGCATGCGCTCCAACGCAGTCTTGAACAGACTGACCAATGCATGATGTTCATGAAGTAGTTGCTGCAGATCTTGAAGAATTGCTATTTTCATTGCTGTGTTGATCTCTTGACGCCGTTCAAGTTGTTCCATGATATTGCCCATGGAGTATATTTCCAAGAATTTATGTTGTGTATCTTCAACAGGTTGCAATGATTCAATATGATGGTGAATCTGGCACTCGCACAAAACAAACATATCAATACTTTCAGGTCATATTTATTAATTATATTTGAATTTATTATATTTGAAATTTGAAATATTTGAAAAAAAAAATTTAAAAAGAAATCAATATCACTCAAACTGTCTAACTCATTATTATTAATCATATTATTAAAGATAATAATTAAAAGTTGTGCCTTAAAGATAATAATTAACTATCATTTATATATGATAAATGATAATTATAAAGAAAATATTGGCCTTGTCACTTATAACTGATTAGGCCTGAGGAAGTAACTGTGTTATGCCTAATGTCCCTCGACAATAAATGCACACAGATTGAGTAGTTTTAAATTACTAACTTTTCTTGAAAGTTGTTTCTTTATTTATACAAAATTATCTTACAACTAACTTAACTAATTTCCTATCAAGGTTGAAATAATATGTTGTCAGTTATCGCTATTTTTAGTGAATTATATTATTTTTTAATTACATTTTATTGTTGTTTGCAAAAAGGTTCAGAAAGGAATACAAGGACGGAAGTCCCGGCACTTGAGATTTTTCCTTCTATTGTCTTTTTCACATATATTTTCATAATTGTAATTAGATACGGTGCCTTGTATTTATAATGAGTAATACAATTTATCTATACAAAAGTATTTAAGGAAATAATGGAATTTCCAACATCCGGTTGACGATAACATTAGGTTTAGATTATTTATCATTTAAAATAAGCAACATTAAAAGCCGTTTTTGTTGCTTTGTCTATTGGTTTGTAAGACAAACTTAAATTGATATATATGTGGATCAAATCCACATAACAACTGTTTCGATTGATCTTTTTATTATCACTGATCAATGATTTAAGAATCAAAAAGCATATATGTATATGCCTAATAAAGAATAAAAACGCCCATTCTATATTAAAACATTCTTAATAGAGGTAATTATTAATTCTCATAGTATGTTAATTACAAGAAATTAAAAAATAGTGGTATGTGTTACATTTGTTTTCGTTAACCGTAACTAGCTCGGTAAATGAACTAGTACTCGTTTAATGTGATTAGATTTCAAGTCTCAATTTTTCTGACCATTATTGATAATCATTGAATTGATGATAATAAAAATAGAAATGCATAAAAAAGATTTTGTATATCTTAGAGTTATATAAGATAGAGTTTTTTTGAACTCGCTCTTTATTAGCCGTAATTTTTTCTTTCAGAGTTGTAAAAAAACAGTCTTTGTTGTTTCCAGTCTGCTGGAAACAAATTAGCATCACTTTTAAAATATTTTAAATACGTTTTTTCGACATAGGTTTTTGTTATGTTTTGTACAATATGAAATATAAAAATTGTAAACACTAAAAATTAATTAATTGAAACAAAAGAAAACAAAAGGAGTATTAAAAGGGCAATGGTGTCTTATATGTTCACATTAAATTTTTTATTTAAGTACATATTTGAATTTACTAGTAATAATCATATTAGTAAATGATCATATGACGTTAACGGGTGACTGAAATTTTGCCACATAATTCCAGTGAATATTCACAACAGACTGATTTTTGAATTTGGTTGCACTGAATCTTAAGACTTGAAAGTTTTTGCGTGTAAAATCTAACTCTGAACATTTTATTCATACATTGTTGTTGCTTCACGTGTTTTCTTTCGTAAGTTAGGAGTGTTTTTTTGCTACTCTGAAAGAAGTAGCATTTGTTATAGTTAATAATGTGTCAAACACACTTTTATGTGAGTTGTAAGACATATAAGGTATTTATACGGTTGTACATTTTGTGGTTTCGAAAATAAACATTAGGATTAGGATTTCATTATAACGTTTGGACCTTGCTATTGAACTTGTCGGCTCATAATTGATAATAGTTCGGTCATAATTTGACAGTTATTAATAATTAATAATATGCATTCTAAAATGACAAAGCTTAAACTAACCATATGATAACCTGGATGACAAATCATTTCAGTATATTTCGCGACTGAAGTATCAAACTTCAAACTACTATGTATGTATTTTAGTAGCTCAGTGGAACATATTTTTTTTAAATATCCATCTAATCACAACTTAGGCTTAGGTCATAAAACCAGTCTAATATGACAATAAATAATAGAGATAAGTAACTATAGCTATTTATAGCTATATCTTATGATGTTATTTCTTATACTGGAAATATAGTTTTATATATTTTTGTTTGTTGAAATAAAAATTAGGAAAACCTGGAAACAGTGGCGTATGAAAGGGTGGATTTGGTGTTCAAACTCGCAACTAAAATATGTCACACAATTTTATATTGGACATATTGAGTTCTTTTTAAATAAATGCTTTCGTGTTTACCTTGATTGTATATATTAACTTTTATAGTTAAATGTAAGCAAATATTTGAATGCCTTAGAATATCAAGTTAGCACTTCGATGCTATAAATTTATAAAATAAAAATTTAAATCTTTGTATCTATTATACTTTATGCACAATGGAGCACCAGTTATACACCGAAAAATTTTGGATTGTTTGTGCTGTAAGTTTAGTTCTGCAAATAATTTAAAATAGATTTCAGTTGTTAAAATAAAGTAACGATTTGTGGATAATTAAAAACTTCCGAATTTTATTTAGTAGCCTGTAGAGCTTTTGTGTCTTTATTTGAGTTCACTGTTGTGAAGTTTAAAATAAGTACTCTTCATGTAACTCTTATAAGTAAAACTCTTATACATATTCTATATTTCACATTATTGTATTGCATATTATAATATGTATAATAAAGACAGTCCTTACTAAACAGTAAATGGTGTCAGGTGTGTGCCTTAAAAAAATAAATAAACTATAGTTATTTTGAAATAAGTATAAAACTTAAAAGCGAAGAATAAATAAAAAGACATTTATTAAAAAAAAAAGTATTAAAATTAAATTAATCAAAATAATAATTAATTTAAAAAAAAAAAAACAAAAATGGAGAATGAGTCCAAAGCAACAGTTCCACAACAAATAGCAACAAACCAACAATTCATGTCGATAGCCACAACCATTGCTCCAATAAATTTGAAGTCATCGAATTTGTCAGTGGAGTGGACCAGATGGAAGACGCAATTCACGATTTTCTTACGTGCTTCAAATCTGGAGGAGCAGGGTGATAAACGCCTTGTAGCTTTGCTTTTGCATCATCTTGGGAGTGAAGCAATGGAAATTTTTAATTCATTTAATGTGAATTTGGACTCTATTGCCTACAAAAATCTAATTGAAAAATATGATGCCTATTTTATTCCAAAAGTAAATAAAGCAATAGAACGTCACAAATTTTTTATGCGCAAGCAAGAAAATGATGAATCATTAGATGAATATATGACGTCATTGAAAAATTTAAGCAAAAGTTGTGAATTCGGATCTTTGCAAGAAGAATTAATAAGAGATATTTTTGTATGTGGATTATCATCTAAATACATTCATATTAAAGAAAGACTATTGAGCGAAGGTAATATTTCGTTAAACAAAGCTATGGATATTGCAAAAGCAATAACAATGGCAAAGGAAAATTTAAGTCAACTTGAAGGGGATAACAACAACACCACTAATTTTGTTGGAGCTTTACGGTATCAACATAAAAAAAATACCGCAGATAAGCCAAATTATAATTATCTTCGATCAGAATCATTGTCATATTCAAAACGTGGTAATCAACAAAACTACAAAGCTACAAATTTCACAAATTACTGTAGTCGTTGCGGTCAGCAGCATAGGAACCGTTGTCCAGCAGATGGTGTGATTTGTTATATCTGCCAAAAACCAAACCATTTTTCGAAAATGTGTCGCAGCAATATAAAACAACAACAATTTTCATCAAGCAAATATGTAAAACAAATCAGTGCAGAAGACGACGACGTAGAAGATTTGTTTATTGGAATTTTACATACAACAAACAATAAAAACGAGTCCATAAAAAACAGTAGTGCAGAAAAAATAGAAACTGTACAAAATAAAATTTGTGAATGGAGTATTGAGACTATAATTAATAACAAAAAAGTTCTCTTTCAAATTGACACTGGAGCACAAGCCAATATATTATCAATGCACACTGCAAATTATTTAAATATTGATTTTTGTAATAATGTACATATTAGTAATACAAACATATTAACTTTCAGTGGCGAAAAGTTGCCTATTGTCGGCAGTGTGAATTTGAAAGTGAATTTTAAAAACAATGTATATGATTTGCAGTTTTTTATTGTAAATATGAAATGTAAAAATATATTGGGGTTAAGTTCAGCAATAAATATGAATATTGTAAAGTATATAAATGCATTATTTGTAGATAAAATTTTTGAAAATTATGAAGAAATTTTTTGTGGTTTAGGAGAATTAAAGAATAAATGTGAACTAACTATTAGGCCGGAAATCACTCCAGAAATTGATCCTCCAAGAAAGATTCCTTTTGGTTTATATGATGATTTAAAAAAAGAATTAATAAGAATGGAAAGTTTAAATGTTATTACTAAAGTTAATGAGCCAACTGAATGGGTCAGTTCTATTGTACTTGTAAAAAAACCAAACGGCAATTTACGTGTATGTTTGGACCCAAGAAATTTAAACAAAGCAGTCATGAGACCACATTATCCATTTCCAAATGTAGACAATTGTAAAACGCAACTAAGTGGTTCCAAATATTTTAGTTCTCTTGATGCTAATTGTGGTTTTTGGATGATTCCATTAACTAAAAATTCATCTAAATTATGTACATTTAATACGCCTTTTGGGCGATACAGATTTTTACGACTACCATTTGGAATAAATGCTGCTCCTGAAATATTTCATAGCGAAATGGTCAAACTGTTTGGTGATATTAATGGTCTCATTATTTATATAGACGATTTTTTAATACATTCGCCTACAATTGATGGTCATAACAAAATTTTAAAAGAAGTTTTAGATAGAGCAAAACAAGTAGGTCTTAAATTTAATAAAGAAAAATCTAAATTCTGTACAAATGAAATCAAATTCATAGGTCATATATTCAACGCAAATGGAATTATCGCTGACCCCGAAAAAATTAAATCAATTATAAATTTACCGAAACCTAAAAGTGTTTCTGAATTACAACGATTTTTAGGTATGGTGAATTATTTAGGTGCATACATAAATAATTTCTCCTCAAAAAATAAACATTTGCGAGATTTATTAAATGGAATGAAATTCACAACCAAGAGTTCAAGAATTTAAAATATGAATTAACCAAATCTCCAGTTCTGACCTATTTTAATCCAAAAAAACCAATTACTCTTACAGTTGATGCATCTAAATTTGCAGTTGGTTCAGCTATTTTACACGACAACAATCCTATTGCGTACGCCTCAGCGTCACTGACAGACACTCAAAGAAACTACGCTCAGATTGAATAAGAGCTTTTTGCAATTTTGTTTGGTTGTACCAAATTTCATGAATATCTTTATGGTTTAAAAGTTTTAGTTGAGACCGACCACAAACCACTTGTATCATTGTTTACAAAGCCATTATACAACATTCCTGCCAGGTTACAAAGATTTATGTTACGTCTACAGTGTTATGACCTAAATGTTCAATATAAACCCGGAAAACATCTTTATATTGCAGATACGCTTTCTAGAGCACCACTCAGAGAACACGCTTTAAATGAAATTGATAATGATTTGTCACTACATTGTGATTTGTTAATGAAAAGTATAAATTTATCTGATAGTCTTCTTAGTGAAATCAGGGAAAACTTAATTAACGATGAATCACTGCAAAAAGTGATTTCGTATATCAAAAATGGTTGGCCTTCCAATAAAAAATTAGTTGATACACTGGCTATGCCATATTATAACATTAAAGATGATTTGTCTTTTATCAATCAACTTTTATTAAAAAATAATCGTATAATTATACCACATCAACTTCGTCACAAAACATTAAATAGTCTACATGAAGGACACATGGGAATTCAGCGTTGTCAGAATTTAGCTAAAAGTTCTGTTTATTGGCCAAATATTAATCACGATATATTTAATTTAGTTTCTAGTTATGAAATTTGTGCTAAATACAAAAATTGCAATGGCAAACAAGAGTTACTGCCTCATGATATTATAGAGTTGCCTTGGTATAAAGTGGCTTGCGATATTTTTGAATTTGAAAAGAAACAATACCTTTTGGTTGTTGATTATTATTTAAAGTACATTGAAATTGATATTTTAAACATGGGTTACTCTAGCAAGCATGTCATTACAAAATTAAAATCTATTTATGCCAGACACGGCATTCCTAAAATTTTTGTTTCAGACAATGGCCCTCCTTATAATTCAAAAGAATTTAATCAGTTTTGTAATGATTGGTCTATTGAACACATAACATCGAGCCCTCATTTTCCGCGATCTAACGGCATGGCAGAGCGTTCAGTTCAAATTGTAAAAAAATTATTGATAAAATGTAAAGAAACAAATTCAGATTATTACACAGCGTTATTGCATTACAGAACAACTCCTAAAGGTAATTTACCTAGTCCTAGTCAATTACTGATGTCACGTCAGTTAAGAAAAAAATTACCAACTATAGATACAAATTTAGAACTAAAAATTATGAATAATGAAAAGTACAAGATTCAAGTTGAACAAAATATAAAAAAAATGTCTGAAAATTTTAACAAAAAAGCCGTCAAATTACAACCAATTTTTCCAGGTGAAGATGTCATGTTTAAGCGTACACCGCTTTCAGTTTGGTATCCTGCAACAGTTGTAGAAAAATGTAAAGAACCAAGGTCATTTTTGGTAGAAGACAATGATGGAGTGATTTATCGAAGAAATAGAGAACATTTAATGAAAAGACAAAGTGTTTTAGACAAAATAGATGAAGAACGAGAGACTGTAAATCCAAATCAAAGTCCTGTTATAGATCTAAATTTAAATAATGAAAAAAGTGCAAATCAATATGTTACTCAAAGGGGAAGAAATGTGGTAGCACCTAATAGACTAAAATATGAATAATATGAAGATTAATATATGAATATCAAAAATTTGCTATTGTATTATTATATTGTATATACTTATTATTATATTATTAAAATAGACTAAAATATGAAT
>NC_051847.1:166419735-166449564 GCF_002237135.1 Teleopsis dalmanni
TGTTAAGGTGGATCGTGGACGAGTTTGCTTTTTTGGCTTAACATTTCCTTTTTTATTTTTATTAGGTGATTTTTTCTTAACTTTTTCAGTTGAAATCGAATAGTTGGGATTATTAATCTCTGATGTGGGCTCACATACGCTGTGAAAATTAGGTGTGCCGTGAAAATTTGGTGTGCCGTGAAATACCTGAAATAAGAAATATATATTTTGTTTTAGTTTAAGAGTAATCACTGAATGATAGTAATAAATTATAGTAATTTAAAATATTTTATAATTTTTAAATAAATTAGTTTTGTCTTTTGACCATAACTCACCATAAATTCTCCTACTTCAGATAAAATATTTTCCATTGTATTTTGCATAACGGGTGAAGAATTTTGCACATATGTTACCATCTCTTTAATCTTTCAATTTGCAATGATGTAGCTTAGACTATTTTTGTCAACTAAATTGTTCATTAATTTGCTTGAAGGTATTTATGCGCTTCAAGGAGAACTTTCTTCATGTTATTTGAACCGCCTCAATTTTTTAAATATACACGACTTCGCACGAAACTTGTCTCCAGAATTTACCTGTTCGACTATAAGTAAAAGGGGCTTCGTTACTAACAACCAATAAAATGCCAGGAAAAAGGTTTCTTTTAGTATTTATAAAGCATTTCTTCTAGTTTCAAGGTTATATATAACATATTTTCATCTTGTTGAGGATTTTATGGGTGCAATTTTTCAAATAACTTATGCTCTGATTAGAAAATATATTCTCACGTACGCCGTGTCATAAAATTTAAATGTTAAAAATAATTTGACTTAGCGACTAATTGACTTTTGACTTTGATAAATTGACTTTTTTATTTTATTAATATTTGAAATTAAAAATAAAAATAATGTATTATATTATAAATAATATTTATAATATATATTATTAAGAATAATATAATAATAATAGTAATTATTATATTTATTATGTTTATAATATATATAGATATATATATATTTAAAATCATGATGGCAGTGGTTATTTATTTTTTTTATCTTTTCTGTATTAAAAGATTTTACCAATATCTAATTATTATTATAAATTATTATTATTAAAATTGTTTATATGAAATCGCCCAACAGCCGGTACTGTGGCCAGAAGAGTCCTAATGTACCAATTTCACTATTGATTACATAAAGCCCTTTAAGGCTTTGTGAACAAAGTCCAGAAGTAAATCTAGAGAAGAGCTATTAAATTGTTCTGTTGACAGAAATTCCATATGAAATAAGTTCCGTGCGTTATTAAAGCTAGACAGTCACAAAAAATACGCATGCTAGTTTCTTTATTTTCAAGACATAATCTGCATTCCGAATTATCAGATAATCGTGGTTTGACCATAATGACCCGTAATGCAACCCGTTATCAAATCATCTCAAATTACCTTTTGCAAATTTAAGAATATTTTTGTAGGAGTCCATGCAATCCTGGTATCTCCTATTGTCATAGGCACCAATAGGTGATTTGGATTGTGGTAGTCCTGATAAGTTATGGCAGTATTCCTTATTGTCCTGATTCTCCTTCATTTTTTAAGAGAGAGGAGGATACTGTGCCATAGTCCACAAAAAGGTTCAGATCCCATCAGTGTTATGGTTGCTCCTTTGTCCTGGTACCCAGATTATCGACAACTAATTGGATTCACTGAGCAAGTTTAGTTTTTCAAGGCATTCTTGCACCAATATTGAGGTCACCTGATTAGAGTTTAGTGTCTTGATACTCTAAACCAACTATTTTGAACACATTATTAATAGTAAATAAGTATTTTTGAATCTTTTTATGAATCGAATAATCCCAGTTCCCGTTTTGCTGTGTTAACAGTCATTTCATTCATTGATGAAGAACTTTTATAAAATTGTTTTCACAGATTTATGGTTTATCACATGAACACATTATTCTTTTTATTCCAGTTTATTAAAATACTGCAAACGTATTAATCAAAATTTTCTTAACTATGTATCCATAATAAATTATTATATTATTATAATATTATTAAAATATGAGACATCTGAATTATTGAAATGTTTATGACAAATTTTTATTGTTACTGACTATAATAAATATAATAAATAATCAATTTCAACTGTTAAAACAATTCAAGACTATTTAATTTATTATCTATTAATTTTAAATCTGTACCATTAACTAAGCCTGGGATACAAAATTAATTCTCCTCAACCCCAAGGACTGTATCTCCTAGGACAAAATTTTTTCCCGAAGTACTGATTTTTTTATTTTAATAGAGGAACCCATACAAAATCTTTTCCAAATCGAAGATGACCTATTCTAAAATGACCATAGTTATAGCTAAAATTATATATAATTTTATATATCTTTTCCCGAAGTACTGATTTTTTTATTTTAATAGAGGAACCCATACAAAATCTTTTCCAAATCGAAGATGACCTATTCTAGAAAGTCCATAATTGTAGCTAAAATTATATATAATTTTATATATCTTTTCCCGAAGTACTGATTTTTTTATTTTAATAGAGGAGCTCATACAAAATCATTTCCAAATCGAAGATGACCTATTCTAGAATGAGCATAGTTGTAGCTAAAATTATATATAATTTTATATATTTTTTCCCGAAGTACTGATTTTTGTTTTTTAATAGAGGAGCTCATACAAAATTTTACCCAAATGATCTATTCTAGAATGACCATAGTTGTAGCAAAAATTGTATATATATAGAAAAAAAAACATGTAGTATAAATATTATTCCTAGAATATTGAGGAATATAAAATAAATATCATTGAAAAGGTATACTAATTTTAATATCCGGTTAATGTGAATTTTTTTTTATCAAAGAAAATAACAATAAATATTAATAGTATATTTCAAGGTCTAAATAAAAGGTTATTACAGCGACTTTTAGTTTTATAATTCAGAATTTGGTTTTGAAATATATATCAAAAATAATAAATATTATTTCTTTTCTTCAGTATTTCAAGTGAAGACATCATTTCGCAGGATGTACCACTTTTGTGATATATACAAAAATTTCCGAATGATAAAGTAAAAAATCCCCGATTTTTCTCCCACCTATATAACTGATAATAAAAACATTTCATAAAAGTTTTTTGCAATTTCATACATAACTTAATTCAACATAGGATTTGAATAAAACGTTTTATCAAATAAATATATAGGCATAGATATATAGATTAAATTTTTTTAGATAGTAATTAGCGTTTCAATTGTTGATCAAACACATATTCGAGCTCCTTGAAATTGATATAATAATTTAACTAATAATTTAATTTGATAATTTATTTTTGATAAATATTTAATATAATTAAATCAAAATAACTTTCAATTTTTGCGTTACTACAAATAAAAAATTAATTTTTCTAATATTTTATGAAAGTTGTTAGATATTACCGAGGCATAGAAATATCCATATCGGACGTAGTCAAGGAAATACAGATTATTAGCATTGTTCCACCTTCTAAACATGACCGAGATAGTACTACACAAAGAAAAGAGTTCCCATGGTAATATGCTCATATGGGAATATGTTTTATTAAGTTCTTATTATTAATTTGTTACTGATGTGAAATCAATGTCAATAAAGCACTCTTCTATATATTCTATATATTGCTGTCTCTTATCTTCTTGAGATTTCTTTTATAGTTATTTAATCTAAGTTATGTTAATATCTGTGGTATATTATTAGGCTGATTTAAAACTACTCCATCCAAAATAAAAATCATAGCATACTTTAGGTAAATTGACAACTAAACGATTATAGTTTAATGAGGTTTTGAGGTTTTGAAAAGAAGTGAACTACAACAACAAAAATTCATTTATATTATTTTAATTAATTGAGGTTTTGGCTGACCATATAGCTGCTCCGAGTATTGCCCAATACCCACTATCAGTAGTCTTGGAAATATTTCTTGTATTTAATTATTCCTAAAGAATTTTTTGAGAATGTAAGTATCATGGATTAAACTCTTGCACTGCTAAATTTGAAGCTTAGAATCAGTGTTCCTTAGCCAACAGACCTATAATTGTAATCATAATTAATAATCGGTATACTTAAATTCATTAAAACCTATTAACCGTATTTTGGTCAAAGAAAACTAGGCGAAAGGGTGTAGGGGAAGTGCAGAGCAGATTTACAATTTGAAGTAAATTATAACCTATATTTGTATAGTAATTTATATTATTGCATATATTTTATTCGAATACTCCCGATATTTTATAAAGCTACTCTGTCTGTCACTACACATGTTCTATTATAATAATTATAATTAATAATTTCAAATTAACAATTAAAAAAAATTAATAAAAATTTTTATGTATAATAATATATATTTACATTTCATCATAGGTATCTTAACTATTATTGACATTACTGTAAATCATCTGTTACATATCATCATTGGTAATTATTATAAATAAATAACTTCCAAGAATAAAAGTTATAATTTCTTCACGGCACATTAAAAAGGTAATAACAAATAAAGATTATTAGAGATATTTTTTGAATAATTCGTTCGAAATACTTTGTCCTTCGTGAAAATTTCTTCGAAAAGTAAAAATGTTCCACTTATGCTTCCTCTTCAGTTTTAGTGCGTAACAATCCGCTAAAATAATCTCTGAAGCTACCTGATCTATAAAATAAATAACTGTGGGAATATCCTCCTACAACAATAGATATATTTGGCATTAAATTTTATAGGAAATGTATTATGAAAAAAGATACAATATTTTATAAGTGTCGAGGGTTATAAATAGGTATAAAACTTAACTAAAATTATATTTAAAAAGGATTTGAATTTTTCGCGGGATTTCCGTTAAATTTATGAATGTAATTGTTTTCATATTTCCGCAATATTGAATTTTATTTAACAAGTACGGATATTAGGTAAATTTTTTCTTCGAACATGGGCTCAAGATCAAAAGTTATACTATTGTATTTTTTTACAATTGAACATGTAACTAAAAATGGTTATATCAACTTAGATAAACAGTACTTGTGTACTATATATATTATTGGGATAAGGTGATACTCATAAGATACTAACGAAATTTTTTAGAAGATCTTAATATGTAAGATATTAATTGAACATCAGTGATATATAAGAACATAGTTGAAATAGTTAAATATACATAAATATATATATATATATATATTATATATATATATTATATACATTTTATTAATCTTTTTTATTTGATTGAACGCGAATAAGTCTCAAAGGTGCATGTTATGATTGCAGTCACAGTCACCAATTGTTGTTGCTTTTAATGCAAATTAAATGAGCTGTCTGTATCAAATTGACGTGACTGTGACTGCAATCATAACACGCCCATAAGGCACTTTTACTCAAAAGTATCTATGATTATTTGGGTGATTGCACATTATCATCATTACATTAACTCTTCATCATATGCATTAAAATATAATAATGAGTTATTCAAGGTGATTTTATAGAAGTTTAGTTTGATGGTCATTAGTTTGATGGCCATCTTCCTGTTTATGCATTAATAGAGTGCAATTCACTTTTAGTGTAAGCATCTACAAAATCAAACAATATTATTCAAATCTTTGATATTCAGGTAAACAAATAAACCTAAGCGAGACCTGGACGCAGGCTAATGAAGTAAAATATTTATGATTAAGTTCCGGAGTAGAAACGGCCTGGCATACGAGGGTGATTGTTTTAAGTTCATGCAAATCGAGCATTTCTAAACCTATTCTCAACAAATAGAAAAACCATTTGATATTATTATTTATGCGTTTGGTGAATTTAAAATCTGTGGAGAATTTATCACAACATCATTGAAATATCAAACGAAATTTTCATATTATCGTTATAAATAAAAATTATATTCGAAAAACAAATGTAAATCATGCGGTTTTAACATATTTATTATATATTATATTTAATAAAATTAAACTATTTTTATAACACAATAGGCCTAGTGGATCAACTAAGTGGAATCGCCGGTATAACCTAACCTAAACTAATCTATTACTAAAAAATTAAAAATCTTTTGTGTTTTGTACACTGAAATATAAAAACATTAATTATAAAATCTAAAATTTAAAAGAAAAGCTAATAAAACATGGGTCCCATCATATCCCATTTATAAAGGTTTTACTCCTTTTCTTTTTTTCTTTTAATTTTTATTAGTTTATATAAAATTTTATTTTTTTATATACAAAAATTACTATATCTTCAACTCAATGATAAATAGTATGAGTATAGTTAGAAGTTAATCTATCAGCATTTATTCCATTAATTAATAATAAAAATAATTTAATGTCATCTGAAATTTGATATAAAGATATTTTTTAATTCAAGTCTTAAGATCACTTATTTTATTATTCTCAGTAATCCTAACTCTCAAAAATACTAAATTATTTAATCGTTTTTCTTCTTTAGTTACAAAAATAAGTGCTGACAATATTTTATATCTCAGAATTTTTTGAGAATAAAAATAAGGGTTCTATTTTAACTTTGGAAGTATATAAACAAGTTTAAAATCTTTTCCTCTCTATATGAAACATTGCTTCCCATTAATAATTGATATTTTTATTACACTTACTCATAATCTCGGTGTTATGAAATTAAAGAATTTTTAAATATTTATAAATAATTTGAAATAAATTATATTATATATATTTAAAATATTTAATTAACTTAAAATATTATATATAAAGCATATGTATAATACATAAAAAAAATTTATTAACTATATAATGAGATTGTCATCAATTACCATTCCCCATAGTCTTATGATATATTTAGACGATTTGACAAAAACAAATCTATAAAAATCAACCATTCAAATTAATTCAAATAATTAATTATAGAGAGGTTTCGAACAGAAGTGAATTGTAGCGACAAAATTTTTTATTTATTTTTAATTAATCGAATTTTTTGCTGACCATACAGCTATTTCATATATTGCCAAATACTCATCATCAGAAGTCTTAAAATTATTTCTTATACTAAATTAGCCGTAAATAATTTTTAAAGACTGCAAGTACCAAGGGTTGAACCCATTCTCTACAAAATTTGAAACTCAGACTTAATGTTCATTAGCCAACTGACCCAATTCCGTACTTGACTTTTCAAGTACGTTCAAACTATCGTCATAACTAACGTTAAAAACAAATTTAATAATTAATTATTAAGTATAATAATTTAAAAAAATAATCTCAAATAAACTCTAAAAGCGATTTATGGTATCGGTCTTTGATATCATAAATTCTTATTAATTACTAAAGTAGGTAAGACATGGAAAATGCTCTCAAAACAAAGCAGGTATAGGCGGCTAGGGTAAATTATAATGACACAGGGTTGGGCACCACAGATCACTTCAGCAATAATAACCAATTATGATAATGATTATAATACTTGTAAGTATTTTTTATGCAATCAAATAAAAATTAAAAACTATCAAATTTAAGCTATTAAAAATTATTAATATTAATACATAATTATAAATTAAACAAATTGATTTATATGTGAAATGTTTATTTATATTACTTTATTATTATTAGACACCGGCTTAAACCTTAATTTTAATTATTACAAAATTTAATTAACTTAATTTATTTTAAAATAATTTAATTTTTTCTTAATTGTGTAAATACGAAAACTTCAATTATTAATAAATGTAATAAATGTAATTAATTATTTAATATTATTATATTAATATTACAGCATTAATATTAATTAATTACACATATCAAAACATATTATTTATATTATTCTTATTAGTAACTATTATTATACAACATATAACATTATATGATTAATATTAATTAATTACAGGATACACAATAGTAATTAGTAATTAATTAGATGTCAAGCCAAATCCATAGAGGAAGGATTTTCGTGTGCACATGGTGTAGTTTTTTAATTTTAGGTAAGGTTCACCCCATTTGAGACACATGTTTGGTGCCGGTGTTACAGGTGGATGACTACGGCGACAATTATTTAATATTAAAACCGATGTCATCATGGACTCATTACTAACATTTTTATTAGACCAAGTTTGAGCTTAAATTTTTGAATTCTAGCGTATATTCTCCAAAAGCAATATTAATATTAATTAATTACATGTACTAATATTACAACATTAATACTAATTGATTATTTAATGCATAACAGCAATATAATAGGAATTAATATTAATAGATATATCAGGCTAAGTACATTGAGGAAGAGTTTTCTTGTGCATGGTGTAGTTTTCTCATTTTCGATGAAGGTTCACCCCATGAAAGATTCATGGTTGGTGCTGGTGTTGCAGCAGGAAGACTACGGCGACAGTTATTTGATATTAAAACCGATTTCGTCATAGACTCATCACTGAAATTGTTATTAGACCAAGTTTGAGCTGACATTTCTAGATCCTGGCGTATATTTTCTAAAACTGTACTGAAATTGCTCGAATCTGTTGAAGCTGAAGAGCATTGTGTGGATTGTTGAAAATTGGAGTTTTTGTCGAGATGGTCAAGTATTTCCGTAAGATCAGGTAATGTATGATCAAGAACTGAAATAGAATTCTGTGATTTAGCTGATTTTGCATTCATTGTTGTTACTTGGTTGGAGTTAGTATGGAGTGATGATTTAACATTATGTGACTTATTAAGTTGAGTAGTATTCATTATAATAGATTGATTAGCAATTTGATCAAAATTTAATTGAATTTTTGGATCTTGAGAGTATGACATTAAACGTTGTACAATGCCTCTATGTGCGTTTTGATCACTCGTTTGTTGGAATATCTTCACTGTAGCTTTTTGTTCGATAGCATCGTGTATATCCTTTTTATATTTCATGCGTCGGTTTTGGAACCAAATTTTTATTTGACGTTCACATAAGTCAAGTCGACGTGCAATTTCGATTCTGCGAGTACGAGAAAGATACATATTTAATTTGAATTCTCTTTCTAATTCAAATACTTGTCTACTGGTGAATGCTGTTCGGGAACGTTTAGTTTTAGGTTTATTTTCATTCTCCTTGAGGTCATCAATTTGTTCAACTTTTTGTACTTGCTGTAGAGTATTATAGTGTGTTCCAGTATCCATGTTAATAAAATCTCTTGTGAATGATTGTTGATTAAAGCAATCTATCATCTGTAAGAATATTCAAATTAGCAACAATCACAATCACTCTTTCAGTTTTTACTTACGTTATTTTCCCGACATCTGTTTGACATATCCGAATGTTGTTGTGATAAATATTGCATATTTTATATATTTATTTCTTTCCTTTTAATTCCAATTATTGTAATAATTATTCCAGTTTCGCTTAGAGATGTTTTAATTTTGAAATGAAGAATTGAAATGACGAAATCACCAACAGAAATGTAGGTATTTATATTGGTCCTTGCTCCGACATAAAACACTGTCTTTTAACAGCGACTGTATTTGTTAGCAAACAAACACATAAAAGAAATTCATAAATCCTTTTAGTGATTTCTGTACTTTGTTCCGTTATAATAAAGGAAAATAGGCGCTGCTTAGACGAGTCAAGCTAAACAATGGAGAAGGACATATTTAAATATCATCATGGCCGCATCACAATAAGTACAGAGTACCCATATTTCATTAACGGCTTTATGTTATTATCAGCTCCTTTACACTTCCACCACCACTTCAAGTAAATTCGCTCCTGTAAAAAAATTAAGCCATCAAAATGTATCGAACCGTCAAACGGACTGTCGGGCTATGTGAAACAAGACGGAACCAGCAAGTCGCGTCAGATGTATCGTATTACAAAACAAAACTAGATCTTATGAGGCTAGACAAGGCAGAAAATCGCAACGTCTAGTCAGGTAAACTGAAATATGAAATGCGTATAAAATACTGTCCGCGACCGTTTATTGTTCTACGCCATAAATTTTGCAAAAGTTTTAGCACCTGTTACCGCAGGATACGCGCCAACGCAACCTCTCTGCAAAGGCTCATGTCCAGACGGTGGAAAGTGAAAGGGCTTCTGACCTTTTTTGCACAAACCTACATATTAGTACGTATTATGTGCGACCGTGTTACTCCAACCGTAGGCATAAAATTTGGATGAAGAAAGGACAATAAGCTGTTGACCTTCGAACAAATTAAAAACTATTAGAAGGTACTTGAAACTGTTAAAAACTATATCACGTCTTTTTACTAAATTACTATAAATATTTTGACGACAGATTGCCGCGAGCATACAAAAAAATGTGTCAGAGTTTTCTTATCCTAGAAAACTGGTGACCGCCGCCCTTTAATTTTCATTTCCGTCGTACATGTTTTTTCGAATTTCAGCTCAAATGTACACATATCTTTGATAAAACGTAAATTAATAAAATTACTTTTATATAAATAAATTATTTTCAAGATAGACTCTAAATTCGGAAATGTGAAATAAGCATTTGAAATGGAATAAGCATCCGACAATATAAAACTTTAATTAGTAATGTCGCCAGATTTTCATATTGAAGAAATTATGTTATTAAAGATATCATACTCTCTCCAATACTTTGCTCTGTGTTCTCAAAAACAAAGTCTTAGTTTTAGACACAGCTTTTTAGTTGGTTACATATTGGATCATTCGACACGTACTGAGAGTAATATTTTATGCATACCAACTGGCGACAACAAGCCTCTAATTTAGGTAGCTGACTTGGACTTGGCCTAGGTCGACTTACATCTGTAATTAATGTAACATTATATTAACATTATATTGTTTCGCATTAAAAATATTGTTTGTATTGATTGATGTATATAGTTGAGATGGTATCGAATTAAATTTTATAAGAAGTTCATAATAAACATAGTGTTAGGCCTTTCGATGTTTGAATGGACTAGATAAATATTCTGAAGATATGTACACAGTATTAATAACGCAAAGTTATGTATATTGAAGTATATTAGCAATAAAATGCACTTATAGGAGTTACCAGTCTAATTGTGAGAAAAAATCAGGGTAGTGTGGCGAAGTTTAAATAAGATGGTGGCAGTAAGGCACGCTTTGGTGGACAATAAAATATATGAACTACATAAAGTAGATAGAATAATGATCAGGATTACAATTATATGTGCAGAATACTATTTCACCGAGACTATGCATCTTTTGGTATTTTTAATAGCCCATATATAGTGTTGAATATTTGAATCCTAAACAAAGACGTCTAAAAATTAAACATTTGGATATAAGTACACTTACGTACGCTTTTGTAGATAATTTTTTATATATGCAGTTTAATTAAAATTCCAATCAATCCTTTATTAAAAATATCAGACGTTCTTTTTAAACCGATCAATATTGTACAATTTTAATTTCAATATATTATAGTTGTATCAGAAGAATCCACTTATTCAAATATAATAATTATTATTAATATTAATTTATTAAACAATTAAAAACAAAAAACAAATAAACTTATAATAGACAAGTGTTCTTACTATAGGACAAGGCTTTAAATTCCCGCCTTTTTCTGTTTTCTGTTTTTTTCAGCTTTTTCTATTTAAGCAGCTGACGAAGATAAAAAAAAGTAATGAAGCACAAAAGGCACTATGTGAAAGTGTATACAATATAATATATCTCTAAAAGAGACAGTCTATAATTAGGAGCTTAAAGTTTAAACGAAGCAAAGCAAATCAATAACATAAACTATTTTCTACCTTCTGATTCTAGCGTGCCATAAAAAAATGTTCTTAGATATACTTTTTAGATCCTATTGACCTCCGAGACTTCTATAAGCTAAATCGTGTGCACTAGCAAACCGAAAGAGGGACACAGAAATTACACCAATGTTTTATTATTTTGAATAATAGTATCTTATATTTTGTATATAAATAATTAATTACACAATAATTACAAAAACACGATAACGTTAAACGATAAAAATTTGGCACCTTCAAAGTGCTTCGGTCCCTGAGCTGTTAAGTAGGGCCCTGTAAGTAGGGCCAAATGAATCTGTCTGTTTTTCACAACAATTTAACTAATCTAGACTTGTGGGTTTCAGTTATTTGTTACTGTGAATTCATAAGATATTTAAATCCAGCGAATAGCTTAGTGAAAGCCCAGACCACTAACAGACCATTAACATATTAAAATATTCAAACAATTTTCATTATCCAGTGGTTATATCAGATTTCAACAAAATTAGAAAGAATTACATTGTTAAAATACTAATCTCCGACTCGTCAGAGTGGCAGTAAATATAACAACTTCGCATAAAACTGCTTCTCTCAAATTCTAATGAGCTCAAGTCTAGCTAAGCCAGTGAGGTCGTTCTTTGCGAATCCTAATAAGCTAAAGCCCATTTAGAGTTGTGGTGTGACGAATTAGCGCATGTCCTTCTAACTTAACCCAGTAATATTCGAATTCATTATTATGATTTGCTTGTACTAACATTAATTTTATACAATAGGCGTCAGAGCTTTCATTCAACTTTCGTAGGTCTGTTTCTACTGCAGTTAATTAATTACTATGTAGTTTATTTAATTATTTATTTAGTAATAACTATTTAATATTCTCATTCCCTGCTGTTGCTTTTTCTCGTTTATTATTTATGGACTTCTTTATTTCATAAGTGACCTAATGTCTTCATTCTTTAATTGTATAATATTTTTCTCTTATATAATTAAGCTATTATTGTAATATACTTTTATATATATAAAGCGACGTTTCATTTTTACATACATTGTATTTCATAACTTTATTCATATTAATTTATTTGCATGCCTTTTTACAGTGTATTTTAATATTTATAGAGACACACATCTCTTCTTAAAATTGAGACATCACATAAACTATTTAAAAATCTCATTCATATTGTATAGGGTATTTCCCAATTTTATTTTAAAGTAGAACTGTAGTTTCATAGTAACATGGAGTATAGTAGCTACCTAAAAACCTAAATATCTTCGATAACAAACAAAAAGGTACATAGAAAATATTTTCCACTTAAGTTCATTCCGCATTCATTTCAATAAACAATATTAAAACTGTACATATAGGAACTATGTTTGTTATCTTATTAATTTTCTATTCATAAAATTTTTGGAAAATCCGAATGTTTCTTTCTTATAAAACTTTATACATGACCTGTGATAATAACCTTTTATTTCGCGAAATATTGAGATACACTTGTTAAAACAGAAATGCATTGAATATTCATAAGGACTTTGCAAAAATATATATATGTTGACGGATTGGAAAACATTATATTTTTGAGAGATTATATTATATCAAAGAAATATAGTTTCCTTTATAATTTCAACTATTTTAAATATAGACAATTGTTGTAATTACAGTAATGAAAAATATAAAAAATTGAATTGATTATTGAAAATTCATTTTAATATAATATATATTAACAATATCACATAATTAACAATATATTATAGAAAAATAACTATAAGCTAAAAAACTTGCAGTGAATATGTATTTTTATATAAGTAACATACATAAATAATATATATAATTAAAATTACCAATTGAAAAATAAGCACTAAATTAAACTTAAACATAATCTTAACAATTTTTCAACTCTTAATTCTATATAAAATAATTAAATTCTATATATAATTTTGTATAAAATTAACTATTATTAAAACTTAACATTAAAAATTTAAATTAATTATTGAAGAATTCAAATTAATGATTTTAAAATTTAATTTCATAAATTCAAAACTAAATATAAAATGTAAATATTTAATATAAAATTTAAAAATTTAGTAAATTTAATAAATATAAAAATTAAGTAAATTTAACAAATTTAAAAATTTAATACACATAATAAATTTAGTAAATTTAATGAACTTTATAAATTTAAAAATTTAAAAAATTTTAAATTTATTTAATTTAAAAATTAAAAAATTTACCAAATTTTAATATTTAATATAACATTAGAAAATAAAATAAATTTAAAAATTTAATAAATTTGATATTAATATATTTAAAAATTTAATAAATATAAAAATTAATAAATTTAAAAATTTAATAAGTTTAAAAATGTAAAAACTATAATAAATTTAAAAATTTAACATAAAATTTTAAAATAAAATTAATTTAAAAATTTAATAAATTTGATATAAATAAATCTAAACATTTAATAAAATTTAATTTAAATTTAATAAATTAAATAATAATTTAATAATTTAATTTAAATTTAATAATTTAAAATTCAATAAATTTGAAAAATTTATATAAAAATCGAAAATTAAATTAAAAAATTTAACAAATTTGAGATTAATGCATCTAAAAATTTAATTATTTTAAAAATTTAAAAAAAAATTAAACTTAAAAATATTTGAAAATTGAATTAATGAATTCTTATACATCACTCTGTTAAAATTATATTTCTCGTTTTTTAAATATGATATTGTCGAAGCAATTAAAACAAATTAGCATTTTTTTATTAAAAAAATGATTTGCTTAACTAAAGCTTGATCATTAAAAGAAACATTTTACTTGTATAATTTCATAAAATATTATATCTTTTGCTAAATAGTATTATATAAAATATAATTTATGGAAAGACGAACATTTTATAAAATATAAAAAATTAATTTCTTCACAAAATCATATAACAAACCAATTTACAATTTAATTACATACAAACAAGGTTTTCAAATCGTTTGAACATAATTACTGCATTCTTTTAAAATAAAATATTAACTGTTGATCTTACATAAATACAAAATACTTTATCTAAAAAAAATGTTTAATATATAAATTATAGCCCATTGGCCACAGAAATAATTGCCAATTTTTATGGGCCAAATAAAATCAGCAAACATTTTTGCAGCATAATTTAATATTAAATGTTTTTTTTTTTTGATATTACAATAAACTCTTAATAGTTATATACAAATATTATATTAAAATAAATCTTAAAATTTAATTTTATAAAATATGTATTTAATAAATAAAAATAATATAACTATATGGATATATAATAACTTAATAAAAATTATAATTAAAAAAATTATAAATACATTTTCAAAGCAAGGTTTTTAATATTTAAAAGAAATATCAGTGTTTGAACAATTAATTAAAATTGCTTGTATGCAAATTAATTAATGAAAACAATACGTGCGTACATTAGACATTTAATAAATTTAACATAAATTAACAATACGCGAATTGCTGGTTATAGGATGTATGACGGTGATTATTATTATTATACGATTGCATTATCGTATCCATCGTACAGTTATAATTCGATCCATGATTAGGCATAGGCAATCTGTTATACTTGAAAAATGCGCTACTACACTCATCCATAATATTAACTGCGCCACCAAAATTGCTACCTAAAGAAAGAACATCGTCACACAAATCGACATTGTTTGCAAGAAGCTAAAGCAAACGAAACAAAAATGCTGCATTTTAAAATTATTTAATAATAAATTAAAATTATAAATATTTTCTTATGTGGGTTCACCTGTAACGTTGGAATACAAGATTCATTCATTTCGTCAGAAACCACGATGTGCTTGCTACCTGCGCCACTTACATGGTTCCTATCGTTGCTAAGACTGGAGTTTTCATCATTTAAAATTCTTAAGGACTCACAAAGTTCGGAGTTTGTTATCATTGTAGATGTTGCAAAATCCACATCTGTGTAAGAATATGGTTTAAGTGGACTCTTGAAACGACAATCAACACTTAACTTTGACGTGACAGTATACCCGCTACTGCTACCAACATTGTTTGCATCTTGTACTTTTATCTGAAACTCATATTTTTCATTTTGATGTTGATTGGGATATGTTGACTGTTGTTGTTTATGACTATGCTGATGTTGCTGTAGAGCCTTTACAGAGGGTGGTGGCGGGCAAAACTGTGCAACACTCAGTGTCGTCGCAGTTTCAGATGATGGAAAAACATGCGCATGTGTTAGAGGTGCAATTGTTATTGGAGTTGTAGCAGAGTTTATGATTTCGTTATTATAATAGGAATACGAGTTCTCATTATACGAGTCTATATTATTTCCTCTTCGTCTATTTGTGGTATCTGTTGGTACTGATATAACCACAGTACCATTATTTTTATGATCACTTAAAGACTGATTATTGGATTTTGCAGTTCTGTTGTTATTACTGCTACTTTGTGTATCTTTCGTACTAATAGACGACAAAGGTGAACATGGAAAATTGTAAGTATATAAAGATGACGAGGGACCCATATTTGTATTTGACTGCAGTTTATGTCGCCGTCTTCGATTTTTAAACCATGTTTTCACCTGAGGTTGCCCTATTGTTAGCTTATTCGATAACTCTGCCAAGCTTATTGTGGATAAGTATTTTGCACGCTGAAATTGTTGTTCTAGTTCTGCGATTTGTAATTTAGTGAAAACAGTTCGACTTCGTCGGGGTCGACGGATTGTTACCGTTTGCTTAACTTCATCTGCGATAGAGAATAAAAATTTCTTATTTCATTATGTATTGATTTTTAAATAATATTACCCTTTTTCAGTATTTGGCTGTGTTTACGAGAACGGAAATAATTGTTTATCGTACCAGTGCTATTTTTATCAAGCTGCAATATAAGAGCAAATTTATTAAATCAAGTAAGGAGCAAATAGGAACATAAAATTAGTTGCTTAATTATATACATTAAAATATAATATTATATATAACATATATTTTAATTTTTCTACACATTTTAATAAATAAAAAAATTATGTATATATTTTAATATGGATTGAAAAGGAAGGAATAAACGAAGTGCAGCTCAATAAGTCTCTCCGTGCTATGACAACAACAACAATAACAACAATAAATATCGGAATAATTTCAATCTCCACTGCACTCATAACAGAAACATTAAAATATAGTCATATATATATATATTATATATTATAAATATTTAATTTGTTAATGTGTAGTAAATTTATACCAAACGAAACGGAAGCCGATGTTGTGACGACAGTCGTGGGATCTGACCGTTTCCTTGTTGACACAATTCTTGATTCTGTCGTGTCATTTTCACATATCAGAAGCCCTTCTCTCCGCAACGGTTACATTTGAAATTAATATCGAGTTAGTTAGTAAAAATAATATCGCGAAATCCCTTATTTTACAAATAAATTATTTCATTTTTATACTGAATAACAGTAACAAGAAATTTAAGAGCTTTTAAGTACATATTTTCTTTTCGGCTTCGCGTATTTCTTACAAATTAAAGAACTACGAAAGCAGCAACAATTCTTAAGTTGCGATTTGTCTTTGGTCGTCATTCGTATTTAAAACGCAAAATCCGTTAAATAACATGAACGCAGCTTTGTAAAGCGTTCGGAAAATTCATATTTTTTATTATATTAAATTAAAAGTTAATATTATTTCGAATTGTAAAACAATATGTCGAAAGTCAAGTGAAGTAAAATTATAGTTTAAATATTTTGAAATGTTATCTTATCAAAGTTCTAGAATTTTGTTTAACATCCTAATACCCTGAAACCGTAACCTTTATGGCTGGAAATATTAAGACTGGAGTATTAAGGTTGTAATAGACCTAAAGTTATTTATGTATATAAATGTCTACAAATAATTTCATACAATCTACAAATAAACGTTGCAAATAAGCTATCTTGATAGTTTAATTATTTTTGTTAATAACTATTAAATAGTCTGAAGGGCACGAATCCATTTTTCCAGAAATACTCGTTTATAATTTAGTAGCACGTACGTTATACATTATTTTCATATATTGTACAAATTTGTAAGAAATTTTTTGCTTCTTAAAAGAATTTTTATTGATACCAAGATCAGGGCACAGCAAAACTTCAATAACCAAAAAATTGTATTATGTGGTACACACTTATAAAAAGATGCGTCATCGCTGGTCTAACGCTTTATTATCATTAGTTATAGTGAGTTAACACGAGAGTTCGAGATTGTAATTTTAGTTATCATTTCAAATCATTCTTGATTTCGAAAACAAGTTCAAATCAATAAGATTTGTATGAGGGTATGGGTAGTTGAAAATGGAATCAAATCGTATTTTCAATAAAATCCAATTGATTTTAACTTGGTTAGTTCACCGTAGTACCGTGTAGTACAAATATGTACTCTTCTGTATAGTTTTAAAGAATGAATGAAATTTTCATACAAAATTTAGTAGTTGAAAAGTGTGGAGATATTATAAACCTAACAATCAAATTACAATGCTACGTCGTGTCAATCGATGTTTTTGTACTTTGACTTCAGACGTCATTTTAAAATTTTTGACAGCTTAACTTATAAACAATTCTTTCTTGTGAAACCAATATTTGTCTTCATTTTCGACGTGTACTATTCTTAAGTAATATAAAGTGTATACATCATTGTATTATTATAATAAATTATAATAAATAATTATAATAAATAATTATTTATTTATTATTGTAATAAATAATAAATTAATAAACTGGATATAAAAAAAAAAATTAATGATATATAATTAATATTATTAACATTATTTTTAAATTTTTAAATCTAAACTTAATGTTAATTGTATTATCCGAACACATCAACCCTCAAACACTGACATCTAGTAGTGAAGTTTATTTAGCATCGATATCATTTCTATTGACGTATTAAAATTTCTTTTTATATATCTATAACACTATAAATATATTTTGAACTATACAAAGTTTCTATAAATTTTTGTAATCCAATTATTATATCTTTTTATAACGCAATCTTGTGACACTAAAATGATAAACAAAAAATATGGTGATTTAAAACATGCATTAAATGGTATGGCAGCGACACCTATCTTTCAAATTTTGCGAATTTACCTCATGTCACAACCAAATAAAGTAACAAACGTAACAAACGTAACAAATTAATATTAATATGTTGAATGGAGCAAAGACCGTAAATTTTGAGGACGCTAATACCGTAATAGTACGGTCTTTAAATATTATTGAAAAGTTACGATACGCGAGGTATTGGCAAAATTTTGTGCCAAACATTCAAATGAATATTTTTGACTTTTGTTGCTTATTTTTCAATAATCAAATAATCAATAATCAATCAATGAAAATTAATATTAGCCATGAACTCTTCTTAATGATTCTCAAATTGGCTTAACAGCTGTATATAATGTATTGCGTTGCTATTTTTTAAGTTGACATATTTGGCTGATATGACTTTTTCATTTGACGAGCATTTTTCAGACAACAAAAAATATTCACTAATTCTAAGACTTAGTGAATAAAAGATGTTTCAACTATTTAAAATGCATTTGTGAATGTTTTTAGTGTCAACAATTAGTTTATTGCCTAAGCCAGTTCATTTTCTTGATTAAACAAAACATTTAAAATGAAAACGAGAATTTATCCAATAATGTTTCGTAGCTTGAAGCCGTAATTGTGAGACCCTATTCGAGGTAGTCAATCAATAGTCCCATACTAATTATTAATTTTAACCGCTGTTCCTTTACCTCTCGTTTAATACTTTATAAACGTTCATTTTTTCTATTTTATAAGAGCAATGGATCACGTCCAGCCGTTTGTTTTCAAACTCATTATTGCTAAAGTGATAATATAATTTTCAAACTGTAACTAACTAATTCATATAGCCTCATTGGGATTGTTATTTGAGAGTAGTCCGCTTAGTATCAAATCTTTACTTAATTGTAGATCATTGAAAAATCTATAAATACTGACAATTCCTCACCTTAGCTATGCTGTAAACCTCCAGACGCAATGTTTGAGCCAAATACTGTTTGAGGTTGAAGTGACTTCAATGAATCGTTTCTTTAATGGACTACCAGAGATAAAGAACATGGATTTATCGGAACTCATTAGCTTTATATGGAAAACTGTTTGGGTAGGAAATAATAATAAATGAAGATAGCAAAGGTTAGTATAGTTTTTCTCTTCTATGGGATCGCAATATGCAAAATGAATGTTGAACGAAAAACACACATATTTGTAGCTTGACAAAAATTTAAAGACGTTAACAATTTTGACTCATCTACTGTTTGATTCATCTACTTTCAATTTTTATATGTTCTGTGCAGCATAGCTGTCTGGCATAAAATTGTCCTCAAAAAAGAAGAAAAACATGAATCTGTCCAAGAAAATGGAATATCTACTCTGCTTGAAGACGAATTAGATTTTAGTCACATTATTCACATTAATACAGTCAATTAGTTTGATCTTAGTTTGGGTTAGGAGGCGTTTACTGGACCGTGCATTCTTACCAGGATCAAGATCTTCTCAACAGCTGATATTTTTGCTTTTATTCGAATGACGGAATGTCTGCTGTTTAGCTAGCCTGGCTTAAAAGCACAAAAGATCAAGCAAAGTGCTTTGTTTCTCTGGAAGCCAGTACCCTGTATTTATTTTATTCTATTATACCTTATAAAATCAGGGATTCTACAGTAACGTAAATTGATAATGATGGTTGATTTTGAGTTTCAAATTTGGCAGGACATGAATTTAAACCTAAGTACTTGCAGAAAAAGTCTCAAAAAATTAATTAAATATGAGAAATAATTCTGATGATGATGGGTATTAGGCAAAAATTCAATTAATTAAAAATAACCACAAATTTTGTTGTTACAATTCACTACTGTTCGAAACCTCTCTTTTAAAATTTTGTAAAATAATTTTGCAATGATTTTAAAAAGGGAAAACAGTTTATTTAGTTATATGAGATCAATACAATCTTGAAAGGAGACATATAGAACTCACGTCTACGAGTGCTAATGTATTTTAACTGCCAGAGATTGACAGAAATATTACTTAAAGATACTTAAGTAGTCGTTTCTTCCTTTTATATTGTGAGTTCATTCTCGATATACCAACTCTCTCTACTTAAAACAATATTTCTCATTAGTATTTATTCTATTTTATTCTATTCTATTTTTCCTTTTATATTGACTACTTACCGGAATATTACAAAAACAAAAATTATGTGTATCTTTCCCATTAACCGAATTACTAACACTAATGCGAAGCAAAATGCGGTTTCCTACTGAACTTCTATTTTATCTCTTCTGCCTGTACAATCTGTGAAACTACAGATATCAGATATTTGAATGGAGAGCATAAATTCATAAAGCAAGACTGAATATTTATATACAATAGTCGTACAATAAAATCATAAAATATAGGAATAAGCGTTTGCTTTCAATTGAAGCAACCCTACCGCAAACAAGCACATCACTGAAGTCTCACCAACAACAGAACATAACAGAAACAGGATTCAAGTAATAAATTACAAAATTTGACATTTTCAGTTTCAGATCCGTTTTCGGTCGCTTTGGGTGCTACTATCCTGATGCTTCGACTGCTTCAATTGCTTCTACAGCTTTCATTGCTGCTATTGCTGGCATTGCTGGTATTGCCAGTGCCAGTACCACTGCCATTGCAACTACTTTCTCATGGCCATCATGACATGACACTATTCAACGATATTCAACAAAGCAATAAGGACGACGATGCACTAAAAGGATATCATAACGCAAAACGCATGCTGGCTGCATGGCCAGTTTTTCGGTTTCTCATCGTTTTTGGCTGCAGTTTGCCATTTGGCAGTTGGAATGCTCGCATTTGTTGTTGCTGGAATTCATTACACCAGCCAAGTGAATAGGACTCTCCTGCACTCTCCTGGTGGTGCAGCAGTGATAGTTAACTTTAAATTTATTATTTTGCACACGATTTATATCAGATTTTAATTCAAAATTTATTCTTTATTTCATTTTTAATTTTTTAGTTTTTCTGCTTTTCTCCTATTAAACTTTGAGTTCATTTTGTTGATTTATTTAATTTTAATTTATTTAATTTCAACGTTTGTAACCAAATAAAAAATATTTAAAAATGCGTTCTAGTTGATAGTTGAGCCACATGTCACATGCATTCCATCTTCCATCTGGTTAGGAACTATTATCACCCGCTGCGCTAAAGAGTGGAAGAATTAAGGAAAGCAATCAATCATTAGTGCTGCAATTGTCGTTTGTTGTTTTTCTAAAACAAAACTGAGACGATTGTAGTGTATGTGAAGAGGTATCACTATGCCGATCTTAAATAAGCGATCTGAAACCCAATTGGAACTCTTTTAGATGTTGCCTTTGTCGCAGTGATATTCATTTGAAATGATTTATAAATGTTACAATATTTATCTTTTAAAAACCTGATTTTAAATTCCTATAAGTTTTCTGAAATACGTAATATATATAACAGTTTATAGTGGGGTCTAAGACAGAGAGAACACTCTAGAACCTTACTAACTACAGTGCACCAAGTAAACTCAAAGACTAGATCAAAGCCCTTTAAACGTTGTAATGATTGTCAGAGTTCAGCAAATTTAGCTTAGCATACAGCCTCCAACTTCTAGAATTATATTGCAACTATAATATTATATATAAATAATTACTGGGTACTCTTCATTATAACATAATGCGTTATAACAAAACAATATAATGAAATTTTTAACAGCAATTATCACCATGGTAAATATATATATTGAATATATAGTATATAATTTTATATTTTATATAGTATATAATAAATAAATAATATATATTTTAATCTAGCCTAATGAATTCTAGCATTTACCATTCTCGTAGGAAGCCTCTTTTCCTAATGATAATTCTCCTCAGAGATAGATTTTTTTTAAATTTGTTAAGAAAATTGATTACAACCAATTTTTCTTGGAATAATATGTGGAATCCAGTGGTCGAGTATTAAAACTTAATCAAAAAATTAAACCAAGCTAACAAGTGGAACTTAAATATCGAGTTTTAAAATTAAATATAAATTACCAAAAAGAAAACTATTTTAATTTATGTATTTATTATCTATTTAATTATAATTTAATTTTAATTTAAAAAATATTTACTATTTTATTCAATCATAAATTTTATTTAATTTTGTTAACAAGTTCAAGATATGGATCGTCTTAGATTTTTATTTTCAGGAACTATCGTAAAACAAAAAAAAAAGAACCTTTAGATGTGCTTACGTTTCGGCCATTGAAATTTTACATTCAGGAAGGGTAGAAGGGGCGGGGCTTATTACTTTATAAATCCTCTTTTAATTGCAAAATATAATATCGGACATAGTGTTATTAGAGGGAGAGGCCTTCGTCTTATAAGTTTACTTCAGTTCCTTGGAACAGTTAACAAAACTTAATCACAAGATTAAAAACCCATATATTATGTATCTGTTTTCTGCGCACAATAGATCTTTTACGTCGGGGTGCACAAATAGCCTATTTAAATAATCTGTTTTCTATAGTTTAGTACATTTTTAAGCAATTTAATTACTTAAGTTAGCAAAAAACACTATTGTATAAACTAATGAAATTCATTACTGCTTAATTCGAGGATATAACTAAAATACATGAATATAAATTCTTAATATATGTAAAAAAGCTATTATATTAATTTCTATAAACAATTCACTTCCACAAATAAATTTAGTATCCCTAAAAATATATGAAATCACACTTGAAGAATTACAATAGTCAATAATTGCTACTATTTACTATTACCTACTCAATAGTTAATGGGGATGCAGAGCTCTTTCTAGACAGACAAAACTTGCGCTCTATAGGTTGCTCATCCGACCTATGCGTCAGTACAGCGGAAAAGCATAGACATTAAGACAGAATGATGAAGCTGCACTGGGAGTTCTTCGTAAGTTCTTTAAACCTCCACGAGTTGCCAAAAACAACCCAACTCAAATGAATCAAGTGCTATACATATGAACTATACCACGACACTGATATAATTTAGCGCAATAACATCCAACTGCTTCGTTGGCTTTGTCATGTTGTGAAAATGAATGACAATGCCCTTACGAAAAACGTATTTTAAGCAGAAATTTAATATAGAAGATGTAGAGGTAGACGTGTCACCGGTGAAGTACACAACTTAAAAAAGCATTAACCGCATTTTTAAAAGATGCTCCTTTAAAAATGGTACTTGAAGAGCCATTTGAAGAAAAGTAGAGGTGGATCGTGATCACTTTGAGGAAGCACTGCATTCGTGGACGATGTTTTATTGAAAATGAAATTTACAGCAGTTAGAGAAAGAACGCGTAGAAGTAGACCGCGTCTTTGGTGGAGTGATAAAGTTGAAAAAGCTCTATCTACACTTGAGACTGGCGAGACTGGAGCAGGGGTTAACGCAGCATAAGTGCCTGGAGAAATATACTGCGTAAGGAAAAAACCCGATAACGTTTTGTAATGGACATTTAAGTAAGTAAGTAGTACTTTCAAAATAATTACTAAATGTATTAAAATTTTGCTACGCTTTATTTTTTTATTAAATGATTATTAATCATATGAACTTATACTTTATAAGTTTTAAACCCGCCATGTCATATCTTAGTTATTTAGTTATAATGATTGAAAATCATTATAGTTCTAAGGCAATATCACTAATTGATTGTTTCTTGTTAAACAAAAGTTGTGTTTGTAAACATTGGCATTGCTTCGCACAAGCATACGATAGCTTTGTTTGACCTTGCAAATAAATATTTTTTTATGTTGTACACAAGAATACAACCCTGGAGTTATATGCGAAAATTGACAGGCTATCCTACTTACCACTATCTAATCTTAGAGTAATCACTCTCCGCACGGGGAAGTACGCAGATCTTAGATCAATCACTGAATAATCATGAAGCTTATAGGCAATACATAAATTAATCAATGAGATGGGTGGGACCCTGTAGTACCCCCAGCTATCAAAGAGTAAAAGTGCCCAGTTGCGCTGACTGGAAAAGAAGGATCAACATATACAAGAATGCAATATATATACTGAATACATATAAAGTGTGCAGTATATGTATTGTATAGTATATAAGAAAGTTTTTATATACAATACGAGTATACATATATAATTTCTTTAGCAATATATAAGAAAGGAAGTATTTGTACTGAGCTTTAAATCAAATGGTATTACAATAACAATTGTGCTTAGAGTGCTACCGCCTGGATAGTCGTGGTTTTATCCATAAACATTTTAATTAATAACCAAAATTACAACTGTGCATTTATCAGTAAAAATAATAGTGAATTATTTGTTAAATTTTTGTTTTAACCTATTGAATTATTAAATTACGCTGGAATTATATGTACATAAATGCCGCCGCACACTAAATCTCACACTTGGGCACATACATCAATTGAAAATTTTCCTACTGGGAATAAAATTCTAACAATGCTTTGTTACAGAGTTTTCAATGCTGGTTCTGTTGTTGGGATATTCCGAACGCACATTTCCTCTCTGCTACCTAAAAACGGTACGTCAAGTCATAAATCAAACTTTCAGGGTTACTTAGGTCAATATGTGTTTAAAATCTAAAAAATTTCCCAATTGCTGTGTGGAAACATTCAATTTCAGTCGAAAGCGGTGCAGGACTACTGCGAAACACTTAAAAATTCCGTGTGGAAATTTCGTTTTCCCAAAAAAGTACAACAAAAACTAAAGAATTTAAAGTGCTTGCGAAAAATAGAAGCAGAAGTATGGAGCGAAGAAATAAAAACTGAGAATAAAATATAAAAAAAAAATGCTTACAACGTTTTTAGAGAATCAAAATAAAAAATAAAAACAAAACGAAACGAAATTAAGCAAAATAATCAAAACAAGTTCAATTGCTTTAGCGCGTCGGCAAATCATCTCCTCCAGCTTTGTCATATCTGCAGAGGCTCCACCACACACAGCACAACACAACAGCCGAACTGTTTAACTGTGGGCTTTGTTGTTATTGTTGTTGGTGTTTTGTTTTGAGTCATAGGAAGAACAACAACAGCAGCAGCAGCAGCAGCAGCAGCAGTAGAAGCAGCGAAAGTGAAATTCATTGATAAGAAAACAAATATAAATAATAACTAATAAATTATGAGAACATATTAAGTAGATGTAAGTATGTGCGTGTGTGTACGTGATGCACGTAATGTAAATATGTTATAAATATGTTTTCCTGTTCGTATGTACATATGTAGAGAGGGCAACATATTTACTGCTGCATATCTTGTAGGTGCGTGTGGTTGTGTGTGTGAACGTTGCGGGTGTCCAAATAAATCGTCTCGTCGTTCGGCAGCGTACAGGCATAAATAAATTGTTGTGTTGTTTTTGTTAACGACGAAAGCAACGCTTGATCGGGCAACTGGGAAGAATTGAGTGCTCAGTCGGTGCAGATCGGTCGCAAGTTCAAGTATAATTCTGAGTTGGATTAAAATCTCAAATTTGGTGTTCAAACGTTCAATCGTTCAAACGTTCAATCGCTCATTCGTTCAATTCTATAATTAAGTAAACAAATTAATTGAAGGAACAAAGCAAATAACAATGCAAGTGTACTTTTTGTTTTGTGCAGCGATTTGCTGCTTATTAAACGTCAATGTGGCGTCTGCTGCCACTCCTACTATTAGTGACATAACGCGAGATATAGTGGCCAGTATTGGAGATAATGTGGTCTTTAATTGTACCGTTGAAAATGTCGGAAAGATGTCTGTTAGTTGGGCGAAATATACAAGTGAATCGAGTTCTGGGTCTGTTGTGCTTTCGATGCGTTCGATACTCAGTTTAAGCGATCCACGTTACTCGATTACTGAAACAAAAGACGATAAGAAAGACAGTGCTACATATTCATTTGAGATAGCAAAAATAGAGGCCAGTGACATGGGTACATACGAATGTCAAGTGATAGTCTCGGCTGCAGATAAGGTAACGAAAAAAATGAATTTGTCTATTAAACATCCGCCAGTGATTTCAGAAGAACGTACACCAAAAACAACTTTGGTCACTGAAGGACAAAATCTAGAAGTCAGTTGCTATGCAAATGGTTTTCCACCACCAACAATCTCATGGAGTCGTGAAGATAATGCTATTATGCCGGCCGGTGGTCATACACAAGCTGGTCCCACATTACGTATTAAGGAAGCGCATCGTTTAGATCGCGGCGGTTATTATTGTATTGCTGATAATGGTGTCGGTGAACCCGATAAGCGTTTGATACGCGTTGAAGTTGAATTTCGACCACAGATTGCTGTTCAACGCCCCAAAGTCGCACAAGTGCTGTCACATGTCGCTGAATTGGAGTGCAATGTGCAGGGTTATCCAGCACCTGCTGTAGTCTGGTTTAGAAATGGCATCAAGTTGCAGACGGACTCACGTCATCAAATTGCTAACACTGCTTCTTCGCATGAGACCACAACGTCGGTTTTGCGTATTGCCAGCGTTTCGGATGATGATTTCGGTGATTACTTCTGTAATGCAACTAATAAGCTGGGTCATGCCGATGCTCGCCTACATCTTTTCCAGCCCGTCATACCAGTTCCATCGTCACATTGAAGTTTTTTATATTGAACATAAATCTTAAATCATAAATTCTCGAAATAAGATTTTCTTTTTAAGTATTGGCTTGAGTATTTGTGCTAATTTTGTATTTTTTTCACATTTTTAATTGTTTTTTTTTTGTTGTTTGAATTTTTTGCAATTTTGATAAACATTTTTTAGTAAATAAGCGTTTCATATACACTCACTGACTGATCAATTTCAGCACAAAAGACTAAAAATGTATTTTTGGATAAGTTTTTGCTTTCTTTGTCATATTTGCTTTTATTAAATAAAATTTGATTCAATTAATTTGTGTCTTGAGAATTTGCAGAACTCGTCATAATCAACTGAAACCAGTGACAAAAATTTTAAGAATGAAAATTCGAAAAGTTGAATAGAAGATAGAGTGAGCTTTGAGACACCTAGTAACTAGAATTTGAATTAAACGGCATAAATGAAGCTTCCGTCATTGATAAAAACATTCGTAGTCTTGATATGGACTTAGATTCCACCCAACTGTGAAAACTGCACTGTAATTCAAACAAATAATCTTATTAATGAAAATAGTCAGACGATAATTGATAGGAATTCCATTTAATTACAATCATAATTATTAAAATCACAGAAATTAAAAAATTTAATCAAGTTTTATTGAATATTTCGGTGAGCTGAATAGTCTAGAGATGAATAATATTTTTTATATGCTAGGTGCTCACGTTTTTAAGTGATGAGACTATTAATGAGATTCGGTACTGATAATTTTAATTAAAATATATCAATGGAAAACGTTTACGTATAGTTTCTTCAAATTTTATAAAACAAATTCAGATCAGAGGCGGATTAAACTTATAGTGGGCACAAGGAAGTTAGCTATTGATAGAATTTAAAAAGACAATTTATAATTTGAACTATGAAAACATCCTTACCGCTACTCACTCATAAATTGGCTTGATTTCTTATATTTTAGTTTATATGATATAGTATGAAACACAAACTATATTTTGTTAAAAATAAATGGTTTATTCCAAAGTTCAAAGCGATTAGCTTATCAATCTTTCAATGAAAGGTGTAAGATTTTCTGGAGAAAATGCTAATTGTTGCAGGAACTGGGGTGGGATCAATAGAAAGCGATAACTGATTGTTAAAGCAAATTGAACTTGATGTGTTAGTCGTCGTCTCGGTGAGGACTGCTGACATGAAGTCATGTGTATCATTAATAGAAGTGGATAACAAAATAATAACTACTCATCTTACAGCAAAGATTATAACTTAATACTGACTATTTTAGTCAAGAAACCACCATTAAGTATATATCATAATGCATATGTTATTTATGCAAAAGGAATCTACGAATTATTTGTGTCTAACAGAGATCTTTTGGATTATTTCTAGTATATTGTAGAAATACTCTAAATAAATCGCATCAGTGATATATTCACAATTTCGAAAAGGGCCATACAAGTGTTAATTAAAATAGTTTTTTGGAAAAAACTATATTTATTTCTAAATAACTGTTATTTAGAATAATAGCAATAATATGTGCCAAATAAACAAGTTTTAGATCAACCCACTGTTGTTGTTATGGCTCGAATAGCTCTCCAGTTCTTTGGGGACAATACCTGCTTCGCTGTATTTGCAATTTTGGCGAGAGTTCCTTCTTATTAATAGGAAGTCATACTTTCGCAAGACCAAAGCATTTATCTCCCTAATCTCTACCGATATTACTTTATACATTTATAATAGCATATATCAAAAATGCTATATAATGTATTTTCTTAATTCGCGACTTTAATACAAAAATAAAAAGTAATGTATACTTAATTAAGTAGAGAGACTCTTAGTTATAGGTTGTAGGCTTGTTTATATGCAATTATATACAATAGTCCTTAGTCCTTTCATTGTTAAGCTTCATTTAAAACTTGCGTTTATTTAAAATTGTAAGAATCGTGAGGTATATATAGTTGTCAATAGTGATGAGTAGCTACGAGTCGTATATTCAAACTCAGCAACTTAGTCTTTTTAAATATATATTATATCATAAGCCTTAATTATTTTATATGTATATGCGATATAGCTTTAAACTTCAATGGAGTATAAAAATTATTACACAGCTTACTTAGGTAAACTGTATAGCACATAAGGACTCTAAAGATCTTCCTCGCCCCAAAATAAAAGGAAAGATGACATAAATACATATGTGTATTTGTTATAAGTACATCATTGCAAGACTGTATGGATCTACTGCACGCTATACTGGAGTGTCATGGTATTACGAGTTAACTGATATCAACTTTCAACTCAATTCATTAACTAATATCAACTTAACTTTCATTCAATCTATTAATTAATTTAATTAATTTAATTCATTATATTATCTATTATCTTAAATAGGTAGATGAATTTTTGAAGTAACTGATTATGATATATTTATTACAATTATGTGAAATAAAAGTTATTTATATGATTATGTTAAAAGCATCTCACAGATTTGAGTTAATCATTTAGTTTGTTCATTAAACACAATAAAATTGTGTTAAATTTCTGATTCC
>NC_051847.1:166449664-166460820 GCF_002237135.1 Teleopsis dalmanni
AACCTATTTGTAAATACTGAAGTCTGTGCATGTTAAGAACTGAACATTTGCAGAGAATATGCTCTAAACTTTCAATGTCTATTTCATAAAATTTACACTATTTGACAACGAAAAGACCATACTTGTTTAAGTGATGCTTCACATTCCAATAGATTATTATGTAACCACAATGCGTTCCTCTGTTCACCCTCATTCGCGAAAGCACCTTATTTAACAATCCCTTTTATTAGATGAGGGATTGTTTTGCTTAATTTCGATCTATACTATACAAATGCTGAGTGATCTACAAATTATTCTCCTCCAATTCCTGTTAACTTCATTCCGGTGTGTTCGACCTTATTTATTCAAGTGATACTTTAGGTAACAATGATCTATTAAGTATGCATATAAAACTCGTAAGTTCATTCTGGTCAGCAAAAGTGCCTTATATAATAATTACATTCCTTGGATTTGAAAATGTTTTGCTTAATGCTGACCTACGCTTTGAATCCAGTGACCCTGGGTGGGCCTTTGGGTGGGTCTTGAAAACTCGTACCTTTAAGTTATTGCATTGAGTTATATGTGACTATAATTTTTATAGTTTTAAATTTTATAAATTTTAGTTTACTAGTCCATGGTCTGTTAAAAACTCAATTACTTAATTAATAACAAGATTTCATTGTTGTAATTTACTACTGTTTAAAATACCTCTCTATTGAAAACAATAGTTTATATTAACAATTCAGTTTCTTTTCTTCAAAATGGACGATAAAAATCAATTTAATTTAGTCTACTAAAATAATAGAATAGTCGGACTGCATATCAGAAGTTTTACCATTAGGTTTCTTTTCTAGTTCGTTTCTGGAAAAGAAAACGCCATCAGAATAATTTATTTATGGAAAGGCTACAAGTCTAGCTACGTTTATCGAGAATGATATTAAACTTTTGAAGAAACTAAAAGTTCTGGAAAGGCGATAAAAGTTACAATAAATTGACTCAAACTGGTCTAGAACTATGGTATGAGTATTTTAAAGTAATCTTAAATCGGGGGATTTTCTTAATCTTAATGCAGGCACACCCGTTAAATTTTTTGAACCAAAAGTAGCACGAAAGATGTGGGCTTCTTTCGTACTCGGACAGGGTTATCTCAATGTGTTGCAATTGCGACGTGTTGTTAAAAAAGAAAACCTTAAATTTAGTCTACTTTAAATGAACTGATTAGTCTAGAGTAGACTATGAACCTAGTTGTTCAATCGAGGGTGACATGATATATTCTGTTAAAGTCAATGCAACATGTTATAGAATCAAAGTAGCCTTAGGTTAGCTCCAACTATTTTAGAGTTACTAAATGAATGTGCATATAGTTACTGTAAACCAAAGGTTTAATGAGTCCACCCGCTGTCATATATGTGATATCTTCAAGGCTTCTGAGGCTTCTGCGTGTAATGAATACTGATTTTGTTGCCTACATTTCTGTATTTCTTTAAAAACTTTCCATTTACTTTAAATTCTTTTAACTTGAAACTAAAAAACTTCAACCAAAGTATATCATAATATACTTTACATTTAAACAGAAATTATGAAGATAAAATATAATTTTTCTCCAATTTTGTTATATTCAAATGTAAGTAAAAATCTTGACATCAAAACTAACATCAAATGAGATAATCGAGACAATAAAAGACGATGAAGTTGTAGAAATTGCAAACTTTTACCAAACGATGAGGAAAGTTGATGGAAATGTGAGATCTTGGGTGCCTCGACGACAAAAAATGAAACCGTTTGTCCAACTTACAGAAACTTCATTACGCTTACGCATGCATGGTGGAGTAATGTCTAACGGAAATAGAGAACTCCATTACTGGAAAGGAACACATTTCACATACCAGGCCGAAGAAGAAAAAAATGCCAATAGAATAAAAGCGTTTTGCATTTATGAACAAAAAATTGTTTTGCGGCAATTACGAGTACGTTCCACGCCGTAATGACACAAGACCAAATAAAAGAAAAATGTCGTTTTGATTGACGGATTGCGTGCGTGTAATTGCATCTCTCGTTTGCGCGCCGAGCGCCATGTTTGCCTTCATTTTATTACATTTTTGCCTTTTTATCAATTCTTTACAAATGTGAATATATCATATTTTCGATACATTACCAAAAAGAATATATAACTTAACTGTATTTCACTCGCACGGTACGATTAAGCTCGTATGTAAGAAACATAACGCATTTGAGTATAATTACAATAGCATGGATGTATGAATTGAGCCCAACATGAAGGCGGTAGTGGATTGACAGGACAATACGATATCCAAAACAAACAAAAGGTCTACGGTTTTATAATGTCGGAAGTGACATGTCAAACCTTAATTAAAATTCTGCTTCTCACATATGTAATTCTGAGAACACTTGCTATTTTGAAACGAAAATGCAATGCTATTGGAAAAAGTTTATGTATACAAAATGTTTTGTTAAAATTATTTTCTTTGTTTCATTACATCTGCTTTTTATGTAAAAATAAACTAATTTAATTGAATTTAAGCTTAACAAAAAGTAATGCATGATTTTGCCGAAACTTCAATACCCATAATATACAATCGAATAGAAAAAACAGAATATCTTATGAGTACATTCCTTCGAGCCGCCACCTTAACTGGCAGTTATATCAAATAGAAATAATTTTCTGCATTTTATTAATATTTTTATACTTTATTGACAATTTACCTTTTTATCAACCCAAAATTGAGATCCCATCATAGAAGTTCGATACAAAGCGATAGCATATTGTCTCGACTTGGCAAAGCTTAAGACATCACATGTATTTGGCTGCCTAACCTTACATTGAGCTTAAAAGAAGAGGCTGTGGGAAAAGCTTCCAATCAGAAAATTCTCAGTGAGGAACCTTTCAACCTTCATTCATCACATAGAATACTTTATGTCTGATTGCTAGTATCAGCACACAAAAATTTGTTAGTCACAGTGCTTTACCTTAAATTTTAAATTATGAATAAAAACTAATTAACAATATTTTCATATCGGAGACTTAAAATAGTCGATATTAATCTTATTTATTTATTTAATTAGTTAAATTAGTTCGTTCTCTTAAGCCATTATACAAGGTCTTCTGTTTGAAGGAGTGATGAAGCTACTGTGTTTCAGTGAACTGCAAGTCTTTTTTTATGTGCTTCAGACTGAAGCGTGATTATTTCAGGAACTGTCGGAACATGCAAATCACATTGAAGGTCGCTGTTACGGACATACCATGGAGTATTGGTAATTCTTCTTAGGATGTTGCTTTGATATCGTTGCATTATCTGATTATTTGACTCAGATGTGAATTCCAGATCCGCAGGCCCAATTTGGACGTATTACCTGCTTGTACCTTAAAGTCCATATATTTATTTATACAATCAAAACCAAAACAGCTTTGGTATTATGATGATTCTGCAGTGAAATCTTCGAAAATTTTAAAAATTTCTTAACAAGGTACATTCTGACCTTTATTCGCAGGATATATATATTTTTTTTTTGAAAAATAGAAGGTTGATCACAAGGTTAAAAACAAATCACAGAAGAATGGTGACTAGGAAAAAAATCTGAGTTGTAGTGTTAAACGAAGCTTCAAACGTACTTGGAAATAATAAAAATAATAAAAAAAATAGTTTTTATAAAATCAAAAAATTGTTTATTTCTATATAATTATTTATTATTATTACTTATTGGTAGGTAGGTTTTGAAGTGTAGTGAACTACAAAAATAAAAAATTCTTTTTATATTATTTTTAATTGATTTATTTATGATTCAAAAATATTCAAACAGCTCTTACAAAAAATTATAGAATTTTATTTAAAATCTAGATTTACAATAATACATTTGTTGTGTGTCAGAACTTGAACTCTGGCTTCTGTGCAGTTGTCAAATAAATCTTTTACTCTAATATTTAATGGTAAATTCATACTAGTAAAAATATTTGAAACTAATGTTTGCTTACAGGCTCCTCGGGGTGGTATGCAGATCTGAGGTCAATTATTGCTTAGTCTGATGAAGTGATAAACAATAATCCAGTCAAGGCTTAAAGAGGGGTTTTAAAAATACCTCGAGTTAAGAAAGAGTAAAAGTGCTTAAGTACACTGGCTCAAATCGCTTCAACATAATAATATATTGTAATATATACATATATATGTATATTAAAATATATATTTTCTTATATATAAGATTTAAATATTTAAATAAATAATATAAATATTTAAATATATATATATACTTTATTTACTAAATAGATTTATTCAGTCTTTTAAAGTTCGTGCTGTTATTGTATATTCATTAAAGAAATGAATATGAATGTTATTTTTTTAAATAACAAAAATGTGACATATTTTTGTTAATGTTAATTTGTTAATTTTATTTATACTAATCATAAAATATATTTCTCTTAAATAAACTAGTTTTGGTCTATTTTTATCAAAAAACTATTTATTATTTAAATTTATTTATCGTTTTATATATTAATTCAACCATCCTATCATAACAGGGAAATAAAAATAGTAAAATAATAATTTACTCAGTAACCATCAACATGTTGTTGAAGTACGTGACAACAACCACCAAAACACAAACATGTTGCTCTTCTTCTTTCTAAACGAATGCATTGCACAAATATGCTTGTGCACAATGTTTCTGTATACACATAAGTAGAGCAACATGATGCTATACACTTCATTCTTCTCTTCACAACAGAACTAAACGAAAACTTCAATGTTGCTGCACTATGTTATCGACACTTTCCACATTCAGTGCTGGTTGGTGTATGTGATTTGATTGAAAATTTCAAGCAAGGAAACCGGATATTAGCAAATGCAAAATATTTTCACAAATCCCACATTTGCGAAAAATCTAGTACAAGATTTATGATGTAAAATTCTAAGTAGAAACAATCCGCTTCAATAAATTAGTACGGAACTGGTAGTGTGTTTAGTTTAGAACTGTTTTTAAAGATATCTGTTCTCAGTTTTAATTTGATTTTAATTTTAAATGGCAAAATATAAACTAAGAAGTAATTTTATGCAAAATATATTTAAAATATTTACATAATTAAACTGAAAAATAATAATTAAATGAATACAAAATTTCTTATCAGTTTTTATATTTTTGTATTAATAATGGACTGTCTATTAAATTGACAAGACTAATTGATATTTACTTCACTAATGATTAATACAATTTTATTTGCTATCATGTGAAAATAAAATTATTATCGTTTTGAATATATTAATATTAAGTATTATAATAAGTTTCCTTAATATAGTAAGTACTAATAATATTAAATATTTACATTTCAGTATATATCTATGTAAAATTATACATATCTGATATATTTATGAGTCATCGTATCGTTGTACTCTGTGTCTGAACCTTCAACCGTACTTTCCAGCTATAAAACAACAAACTAAAAGTTAATAAAGTAATTAATTTAAGAATTAATTAATGCATGTATTTTAATAGGAATAAAAATCAACAAAGCAATCACTTAAGAATAAAACAGATACTAGGACAAACTCTTCATTTGTAGCATAAAGAAGTTTTTCTGCGATCCATTGGGAGTTCCAAAAAGGTTCACATATATGAATTGATCAAGAAATTAATTAGTAATTAGAATTGGTGCAGTAATTAATCTTATAATTTTAACAAAACTGTTGAATATTAAAGTTTCATATTGATGTGAAATAAAATTTTCACTACTTATATTAACTAAAGTTAAATTTAATTGCTAAAATCAATTAAAATCTTTGTAAACGACATTAAAATTTAATTTGAGCTCATTATTAAGCTTATAGCTTCAACTTAATACTTCATTATATTAATGAAATATTAAGCTGAGTTCTTATTTCTGCCCATAAAAGGGCTTACCAATTAGTTATTTGTATTTCAGTGCTTAATATATATATATTAGTAAATGTGCATCTGAGCTGTGTATATTGCAGTTACTGCACATAAATTCATACACGCTCTGCCAACCGTCAACTTGACATATGTGAAATTCAATTTAAATCAATGCGGTTTCTTTGATATAAAAAAAACTAACTTTGGACTCCCTACGATTAGGACTATGAGACAGTTGGATCAAAAAATATATAAGAACAAAATACTTACTTACTTACTTACTGCTTGCCTTCACTCCTAATTGGAGCATAGGGCCTCAGAACAAGAAGAAAATACTCTTAATAAATTACATCCTGTATTATTTATTAAAAAAATTTTACAGATTACCCAATTTATTGTCCAATTAAAATTAGTAAGAGAATTTAAATTTTTTACAACTTCAGAAAAAGGCTACTAAAGAGAATCCACAATCCGTTACGGCAACTTCCAACCTTTTGAATCTCTGACTTCAGCTTCTCGAACCTATCTTCTATATAGAAGATGCTCTGTTATACTTGGTTATACTTAAAGTTTATTTTTATAATTAAGAAGTAATAAATATCTATCATTTTATTAAATATTTATATAAGTATAAAAATCTATTACTCTATATTGGAGTATTTTTTAAATTAAACTTTTTGCAGGTGAGAATTTTTTTTTTGTATAACTATAATTTATTTAAAACATTGTTTTTACTTATATAAATTACTGAATGTATATATGATTTAATAATGTATAAATTAATCTATAAATATAATTATATACATAGATATTATAATAATATTAGGTTAGGTTAAGCTGAGAAGGCGCTTGCTAAAATAATTATCAACACTTCCATTCGTAGACATCTGTTACTCGTTGTGATGCTCTCAAATTTAACTGGAAAAGATAATTTGTTTGTGAAACCACTTAATCTTCCAGATAAAACTGAGGAAATTCAGGAATGGCACCGTCGAAGTATTCTATATTATATAACATTTTGTTCCCGGTGTTAGCAGACTGCTTAATAGTCTGCAGTTACATTAAGTCCATTCAACACTTTCAGCTTTCTGCAGTTCATTCGTTTGGTTTTTGCAGAATTCATCTGAGACAACGGAATCCAGAATAAATTAATCTTTGTTCACATTTTCTTTTTTGATAAAAAACACTGACATCTTTATCCAATAGGTACTTTGACAAGATGTCTTTTTTACTGATAAGAAAGCGAAATCTATATATAAAAATCTATAACCGATCTTCACTAGTTTTAAGTCAATTGTGACATGTGGAGGTGAGGTAGAATTAAGACATATTCAGGTTACTGAAGTATATATCACTTCTAACATTATTATATTAGATAATATTTTCTATACTAATTGTAGATTTAGTTATTTGCATGTATTATTAATATGGTAGTTCATAAAAAAAATAAGTGAAATACTTTATATTTAAATATTAGTTACAAAATTATTTGTGTTTATTTTATATATAAAATATTTAAAACAAAATTACTGAACTCAATACCTTCCAATAATAAATATCTACTACTAGCTGTCTCCCATTCAGTAAAAAAAAAATAATCTTTCATTATAATAAAAAAGGAGATTAATATTCCCAGAATATAACATTGAAATCAAGAAAAAAAATTACATATAGATTAATAATTATATTAGATTTAATATATCCATTCTGGATCTGGTTCTACAATTTCTTTTAGTTTGCAAGAGATTTTAGTCAATTATAATTATAATAAACATTTTTAAAACATTTTGTTCGAAATAAATATTAACACCCCTTCTTCTGTAGAGTGCTTGTCAGTAGTAAAAAGTTTTTTTTTTTTTTGATTACTAAAATTTTTGTCCCTATCTTGTTTCTTATACCTCGTCCAGAAAATCTTAACATGTGTTTAAAGTTTACGTAAATTATTTTTAACGCCCCATAGATTTTAAACGGACCGAGGAAGTCAACGAATTTTAAACTGATTTATAAACTACAAATGAAACGCATTCTTTGAACTCTTCCAATTAAGGTTTTATTAATTAAAATCCAAATAAAAATTCAAAGTAAATTATATTAAATATAAAAATCACATTTCCTGCTTCAATGAAAACAAGCTTACAATTTAAAACCATTACAGGCGTAACTATAGGATTGTTTTATTTTTCATATCATTAAATTAAATATAATTGATTTTAATAACCAAAAACTTACTTTTATTTTAAAGTTTCTTCAAAGCCTAATAGCTGACAAAAAAATTCGAAAATAAAATTAAATATAAAAAATATATCTCAAGAAATTTTCTTATACTCGCAGTAATTAATTATGTTAGTCTACCCATACCTCAGCTTTTATTCTACAAAAAATCGCAAAACTGATAATGATATTCTATCAGATTATCAGATTCTAAGTGTCTACTTAGCAACTTAAATACAATTTATATAGTTAGTTAATAACTATCAGATTCTAAGTGTCTACTTAGCAGCTTAAATACAATTCCTAATAGTTAGTTAATAACTAAAACTCGTAGCAATCGATGTAAATGGGGTTTCACAAAGGATGTACTCCAGGCTTCAAAAAACAAATAATGCAATCATGTATATAATCGTTATTCCGTCCAATCGTAAGTTAGGTTCAAGGAAGATAGCTTATATATAACTATTTTCATAATTTGTAATTAACGAATATTGACTACTCAGTTTTTCTTCTCATCTTACAATTCAAAGAAGAGACGTTATATTGATTTGATATGATGACACTGCAGAAGAATTGATTTGATACTATTTGTTTTGTTTGTATTAAATACATATTAATTAGTTATTCATTAGTGCCATTAACAACTAAATATTTATGAAAATGTCAATTTAATCCAAATTTTTTTAGATCACATTTTTTAATGTATCTAGTTGAAATTTACATCAAATACCAGTGCCTGCATGATATTAAAATAATGCTTGCCAATAGAACATCGAAACGAACTGATGTTAGAGTCTAATGGGAGAAGTAAACTTTCTAAAAATATATAATTGTTCAATGAAAAATACTTAATATACTGAAAATCCGTGGCTAATTTAAGCTATTTGAGTAAGTCTCCTTAAGATAGGAAGGATACTATGACTAAAGGTTACAAGGATCAGTATTTCTTGCATCCAAAATCTAGAGTATTATTAAAGTCGTACCGTACCTTCCAATACGGTGTTTTGTGTTTCTTGAATTGTCTTTATAATTTAAAATATAAATTATATTCTTAGAAATCTACAACAACTTTATATTACATAAATATTTGCATAATATCTCCTGTAAACAAGATGGAACAGAGAAGAAAATATAAATATTTCTTACCCAAAATTTATGAATTTGTCATCAGAATTCGTTTATTTACCTAACAGTGATGACTTTTTGTCAAAAAGTTTTTCTCAAGCCCCGTCTTATGCAAACAATCCACTTCACACAATTGATTTACTATTCAAACTGTTCTAGTTTAAATGTTCTGTAATTTACAATTATACGAAATGTTGTGCAACTTCTTGCATAAATTATTACCAAAACACACAATCGCCATTGACAATGCACTCTATAGCGTCCTTCAAGATCCGAGGTCCTGAGCAAATATTCTTAAACTTATATGGAAATTTTATTGAACAAAATAACCATAATTCAATATTTTGTATTTTAATAATGAAACACAAAAACAATTTTAGTTCCTCAAATAACGAAAACAAGGAATCGGCAAAGTAAGGATATAACTAGCAAGGACATGCGAAATATTTCATCTTTGTTTATTGAGTAAATAAGCGAGTGTCGCAGAACAATTAAGTCATAAATTCATGTTTCTCCTTCCCTGTGAAAATTTTCGAGTTTAGTATGTTGCAGAAGTGTGAAGGGAGTGTATGTACTAAACCTCAATAAATATTTTTAATTTAAGCAACGGAAAATAATGGAAAATATGTTTAAGGAATTTTCGTACTACAGCAATAGAAACTGCCTTAGTTTTTGCAAAAAAAAAATTATTATAACTTTGAATTGGTAAACTATTTTTGTCAAAACTAAAAACTTTTTTAAAATATATTTAAATTTTTATATTTTAAATTAATTTTCCAGAATTTAATAATATTTCCAATGTTTTGATACGACACACAGATCTCAATCAACAAGCTTGCGGATACATTCATTATATATATTAGAACCACTTCCGTTGGAATTACCAAGAAGAGCCCTTCTATGAATATTCAAAATGAATAGTGTATACTAAATAATCATACTAATTTAACGAGAGATAACTATCTCATTATAATTGTGATAAATGATATCAAATTTTCATTCTTATCAAAATTATAACAAAATGATAAACGCACTTATTATCTTAAGTAATATAGAATTAAAAATTTTTAACAAACTTGAGAAACAATCTTAATGAGAGAAAGAATCAAATTTTAGTTTTACACTAATATATTATATATATAATATACATATATATACATATATATAATATCCAATTAATATATCTATGATCTCATATTCATACCTTTGTCTCAGGCAATAAAATATCTATCCAAAATATGTGATATGGCATATATTACATCCCTGTTCTATTCTCTCACCCAACAAAAGTATTAACTAATGTTAATAACTGTAACTAATTTTACAGTTATTGTTTAGTTAATTTTTTTATCCTTTCAAAAAGGTATTTACTTTTTTAATCAAGCGAACTTTTGGACGTACTATACAGCTCTTTCAGATACCACCAATATCCATTATTAGTGGTCTTTCTTAATATCTACTGACTTAATTGTTGTTTATATAAATGGTTCAAATTCCAAGTAACAAACATTGTATCGTACCAAATTTAAGCCGAAGGATCGTATGTGATACAAAAACCATATCTACATTTAATTTACGTTATATACATATTATACAGTTATTGTATGGAAGATAAGGCAATACGATCTTAACTCTAAGGTGCCTACTTCATAATTTTAAAGTGATTCTGTAAGTCCTATGTCCAAACCTATTAATAATAATATAATAATAAATATAATATAAATGTAGTGTAATTATTTTATTAATAATATTAAACTACTTAAATTGGTTACTTAATAAAATTAAATAAAACTGAATAATTGTGCCTATTTAGCTTGAAAAATTGTCTCTAATCTAATATCTACCTAACAAACTAAGGAAATAAAAACTGATTTAAGTGAAAATACCTAGACGGAAAAATGTGTTAAAAAAACTGGTAAGACGAACGTATATTGTCATTATTGACCTTGGCAGTCGAAATC
>NC_051847.1:166460920-166470072 GCF_002237135.1 Teleopsis dalmanni
GATCTTTTAGAACATTCAGGATCTTTTAGAAAATTTATTACAGTAATTAAGGAAGAGAATTAAGATGAAGAGGCCAAATACTTGAAAGTTTAGGGTTATCTAAGCCAGAGTTCCAACCTTTTAATACCCTGTAATGTATAATAAATGATAAATATACAGATTTTTTGATGGTATAATATTAACACATCAATTGATTTGTGATGACTTTATTAAGATATAAAATTAATGCCAAAATCATTTTCAATTTATTTAAAAATCAATTTTATTATAATTTAATTATTTAAATAAAACAGAATATTTTGCTGAAAACCTCAACAATAAAAGAAATTATAAATCTATTTTATTTTTTTTTTTTTTGTAGTTATATAAAAGAAACCAACTCACAAACTTTAAAAGAAATTATTAAAGTAATTAAATCTAAAAAACCTATTAATGAATTCATAACTTTTTTATTCGCTTTCATGTACTTTCTTCGGCTTAATGAGTAACTTCACTTTTGGCATAAATTCATTTCTGTAATTGGAAACGCCCAATAATTTGGCGTATAAAGCCATCATTATTTCCGCAAACACCTCCTTCAGGAAAATGTTTATCAAATTTTTACATAAATTTATTCAATTTTCCTATGCAATTTTGCAACTGAATTATTCAATTGTTACTGGAAAACTCAAACAGAGGAAAAATTTTAAACAATAATAAAAATATTTACAGACATTGTTTTTCGTACTCTATTTTATTTTCAATTATTTAATTATTTGAACTTGAAATTTTAATTAAAATTATATTTTAATTATCATTAGTTTATTACATAAACTTTATTCACAATAAATATATATAGGGCACTATTAGCATTCTTCATATCATATTTCATATTTATTTTATTGTTTTAATTTGTATAAAAATAGTAAATATTAATAATATATTTTTAAAAATTTTATTTTATTTGTTTAGAGTTTACTTAATTTTTTTTTTATAAAATAATAATATTCTAACTTAAAAATGTTGAATAATACTAAAATATATATTTCACAAACTATAATATATTTTTTATATATTTATACAAATGAAAATAAATACAAATCTATATTCAGTTTTTTATATAAAGCTTTTTATTTTGGAAATTTACAGTAATAGTCTTTATATAATAAATACATATCTAAAAAATATTCTACAGTTTGTGGTTTATATATTTTTTTGTATTATTCATTATTTTAATATTTATTTTTTTAATATTTTAGTTAATATTTGTTATAGGTGAATATTAATATTTGTTACAGTGAGGTAAATATTTTAATAAATGATATTTTTAAATAAAAAAATTATTTTTTAATTTTTCCTGAATTATGTTTTCATAATAATTAAGTCTTTTATGTAAATAATTTTAATAGTTAATTTCTATTTTGTTTTAATTTGTAAAAAATATTTTATAACAAAATAGTAATTTTTATATATCGTCACAATTAATAAAATATTATTTATATTGTTTTCTATATGCAAAATTTAACCCTCCTTAACTGCAATAATTCGACAAAACATGAAACAAATAATATTAGAGGCAATATAGTAACTCTATATGGTTTGTGAAACCTATTTCTACTTTGTGCAGAGCACTATAAAAAAAATTTTGAATATTGGATTATACGGTGACATATGTAGGTAGAAGGATCTTCTAGCTTTTAAGACGTTATTATATTATGAAAGTTTGCGGTCCTATGCTCTTCCTAGGAGTTAAAGAATTCAATATATATTATGAAATATAGCAAATATATATTTTAAGATTGAAAAGTTTTAAACTTGAGCTAAATTTATATTATTAAGGATACGTTTCTAAGAGAAGGCCCTATATATATTTGGCATATACATATTTAGTTACTATAAATTACTTATAAATTATTTAAATATTATAATTTATAATCACTTTATGATTATATTTACAATAAATATGTTATATAAATTTTTATTAACTCTTTTTATTATAATGTAAAATTGCATTATTAGGCTTTATTATGCTTAAATACAGAAATATATAACTATTTTATTTAAAATTAATATACCCATATAACAAAGATTTATTATATTTAAAATTTAATTAAAGAGATATTACTTAATATAACAATAAAAAGATTTAAAATATGAATACAATCACGTACATATATTAATATAAGTTGCATTTTTTAATCATTTATATATGGTAATTATAATAACAATACAAAGTATTTAATAATTTATTTTTCATTCATTATTTTTATTAACAATGGGAATATTGTAAGAATGCTGAATATAATTTTAATAATTTAACCTGGCACAAAAAAAATTAGTCAAAACAAAATTTTTTATTTTTAAACAATTTATATTTAATTTCCATTTAATTTATTTTAAAATAAAGATAAATGGAGCTGAATTCCTTTAGCGGCTCCAGTTAAGTTTTTTTTACATATAATCTATATGTATTGTTACCAGCCCCAATGAGTGTATCGAAGTACTTAAGTCATTATAATGTATAATGTTTGAAAAACTTTTGAGAAAAAATTTGGTTAATTGCAATATAGTTAATATAGGATTATATGTAAGGACTTTGGAAACCTTCTATTTATAATTTACAAATAATTGTTTTAATCTGTGAATAAGCCTTTATTTTGATGCACTTATAACAATAGCCACAGCTTTATAAATACAATGTTACATTTAAACGACCTTAAGAAAATATAACCCAAGTCTATTCATTAACCTTTAGTATGCAATAGCATATTCCAATAAACGATTTAGTAATATGAAGTTCGTATTACCTTTCTTAATAGAATTCAATTAAATTGCAATATACAAAAAAGTTTTCAATCTTATTTTCATGAACACATACATTATTATTTGCTTAATCATTTTTCATTGTAATGGAGACATATGTAATTTTATTTAATTATATATTAATTTAATTTAAATTTTAAATTCATTTTAATTTTACATGTTTTTATTGACACCTATATCCTATTGTAATATTTTTAAATGAATTAATTTTATAATTTATTTAAGAATTTTAGAGAAGTGTTTAATAAATTAAATTCAAATTCTCACCTGTTTATATATTCTATAGAACAACGTCTTTCAACCGTAAGTTCGCAAAATGTTGCCTGTCCGTGTCTGTGGTACTATCCGTCGCACAACATTCTTCATATAATTTTGTTCCTAATTATTTTCAAATAATTTTTAAAAATATTTTCAAAAAATTAAATAAAAATTCAATAATATTATTATGATCAAATGCTTTCATTATATTAAGCTATTATTAATTGAAATTAAATAGAGTTTATGTTCCTTATTAAACCTTACTTATTAAACCTGAAAAAAAACTAATTTATATATAAATTTTATTTTATTATACATACTTATTTTATAAACTTTTATTTTTATAAGTTTTAAACAGACTAACAGATCAATTTAAAAAATTTTTCAATTGTACAATTTTTCATTTCGTCCTATGTCTTTACTTTGTTGCTATATTATAAAAATTTGCATTATGCCAGTATCCTGAAGATGACTATAGACTATAACCCAAATATTGGTGACAACAACATATATTTTTAAAAATTAATTTGTAATTTATAATAACTTAAAAATTAAGAAACATACATAAATATAATTATGTAATTAAAACCATAAATTACATTTTTATATATAAAAAAATAATCCTTAAACCAAAATAATTGAATTAATTAATTATAGTTAATTTTAATTGTCAAATTTCAATGCTATACTTTTGTAGAGGCATAATTTATTGCATGATTTTATATTATTCTTTCTCGCATATAGAACCTAATCTAGGAACTTAATACGAAGAAAGTCATCGTTCTAATATAACACACCAAGTAAATTTGTTAATGAACTTTCACAGCAAATTAAGAAAACTCCAAGTTCATATATATAAGTCAATGCTTTGGGTCAGTTGACTAATGAACACTGACTCTGAGCTTTAACTTTAGCAGGGTATGAGTTCAACCCTTGCTACTTGCAGTCTCTAAATATTATTTACGAATTGTTATGATTCCCAGAACACTGTTGATGCTTATTTAATAATACTCGAAACAGCTGTATGGCCTGCCAAAAATCAAATTAATTAAAAATAAATAAAAATTGTGTGGTTACAATTCACTACTGTTCGAAATCTGTCTATTAAACGAAATAGTTTCTATTAAGTATAAAATTAATTAAAGATTTATAATTAAAATAATAAAAAATTATTTACTAGTGAACTTCAAAAAAAATACATTATTATTCGATTTTATATATCTGTGTTTACAAAACCATAAAATTCTGCTCTCATAAATTACAAATTAATATTAATTTTTAATGTTCTTTAATAGATTTAATATTAAATTAAATAAATATAAATACTTAATAATGGTTGTTAAGTTCATAGTAATTCCTACATATATTGTCTGTATTCATTGGCCTTCTCTACTGTAAAAGTCCTATGAACTAATAACATAAATGTACAATATATTATATCGCCTTTGCTTAAAATAACATTATGTATTAATGTTTTATATACAATTAAGTTTTATCTGAGTGGTTTATTTAGGAAAATATGCCGTGTTTCGAACTACGCAAAAGAAGTCATGCTGAGTATTCCTAAAAACTCAACAAATGAAAACATAAATTAAAAGAACGAAATTAATTAACGTTTTTCTCTTATCTTAGCGGGGAAAATATATTAAATATGTTAAATAGCCGAGTGAATAAAAATCGAGTACGGCATTTGTTTTAGATACTTAATTAAAATAAATTACACATTTATAATTAAATTAATTTATACTAATATATTAAATTAAAAATATAAAAATTTATTAAAAATTATTAAGCTATGTACATAAAAAATTAGTACAAAATCGTAATATTCCTCATATACCATATACCTAGCATATATCATATGTGCATGCTCAGGAACTTAAATCAGAATTTCACAGAATAAATCGAAACCTTTTCACATAGCGATAGCATAAATGGCAATCGGTAAACAAGCACCTATTTCAGTCCAAACAAAAAACATAAAAGAAAGGAACTATTGCATAATGAGGCCCAACAAATACCACATATCGACTAAATGAAAAGCGGCTTCTTAAGTGAAAGAAAAAATGCGACTTCCTGCGGGGCTAATTGTCGCAGTTGGGATAAGTGATAGGAAAAGTGCATTTGAAAGGAAACGTAGGTGGTGCATGTCAGTGCTGTACGCATATGTGCACATGTGGAAAGACTTAAAGAGAAAATCAGAGTACATATCTTAACCCATAAGACAAATGTAGTCTTATGGCAGGCAATCTAATGTTTTTTTTTTGTTTTTGTGTTTTTCTGCAAAAGTTAAAATGGTACCCATGCATTGGAATAGATCGCCATAGAAATTGGAATTGCATTAAAATGTACAATAGATAACAAACTGAAATTGGTACTACTAAGCAAGTACATAAATTACCAATAAATTTTTCATTTCATTCACTATTTCCTACCGAATTGCAAATTTGTGTCAACTTTAGCCAACTTCTCTACGTCGAACCTTTGTACTGTGCTATACCATATATACTTGTAAAGTATTTGATATTAAAAACAATATTTCAGCCTTTTCACAAGTACTAAAAAAAGACATTCATCAACGTTTACAATAAAAACAAAGGAGAAAAATGTCATGATGATATTTCAACTGTACTTGCTCGTATTTATAAATCAAACTGAAACGTATAACACGCGAACTTTTCGGCGGTACTCATAAATACGGTTGGCATACAAAGCGAGGACAGACTACAGAATGGCGTTATAATGTATACGATTTGTTATTATAACATTCTGTTTTTTTTTTTTGTTTTTGTTAATATTTTTTTTCTAATTTTTAGAATTCTCTATTGTACAATAAGTGCTAGACTACATGAATTTTTTTAACAACACGACATCTTAAATAAAAATTATTATTACAATATTCGTATGTTCTTATATTCGTATATATGGAAAATTAAATGCATGATAAGACCAAGTTCACGAAAGAATTTCTAATGAACAAACATCTCAAAGATTTAGTTCCACTGAAATATGTTTTTAATAATAAACCACCATATAACTCTTGGAATCAAGCAAATTATTCTATATAATATATCCCAAAATTATATATATATATATACATATATTAACTTTAATATACTAATTATAAAAGTTTTGGTCAGTTTAGTATATACATCATTAATTGAATATTATATGGTAATTATAAGTGTTATTATTACTTTAACTATAATTAATATATTACTATTACAATATGTATATGACAATATGTATATAGTATATATGAATACTACTATAAGTCCTATTATTAATTGTTTCTAGTAAATATTAAACTAAAATAAATGAAAATTCTAGAAACAAATTTCATGGAAAATCTTTGAATGGAATTTCCAGAGATCCCTAAGAAAGTATTTCCACAAAATACTTTTCTCGAGTTATAAACTCATATTGAAGTCAAATCCTAACATTATTCACTAAACTAATTAAGTTCGAGTTTATAAATACCCTCATTTTTGAACAATACAGCATGAAATCCAAGAATTAAGACATACAATATTATAACTATTAAAGTAGCAGAGAAAATTTTGATTTCAGAAAAGTACATACTATACTACATACATACTATAACTATATATATATATATATATATGATGGCTTAATATGAACAATGGCTTAACATCAATTGTGGTTCAAAAGCACCGGTGGCTTAACATCAACGGTAGTTTAATATCAATAGTACACAGTAGATAATACTAAACGACAATGATCAAGATTAAATGATAATTTTACTACCAAAACTTATAAATAGTTAATAGTTAATATATTTATTGTTGAAAAAAATGTAAACTGGTAGATTCAGTAAGATTACTGAATCATACCCGATATGTTAAAGTTGTCGAATGATAACATACCTCTAAATCTCAACAATATTCTAGTCGTTGTAATTTACTACAGATGGAAGGTCTGTAGTCTTCGGTTTAGTAACCGAATCCAGCCTCGATGTATTAAAGTTGGCGCAATGATGAAGTACCTTGAAATATCGACAACATTCTAGTCGTTGTATCTTATTACAGAAGGAAGATCCATAGTCTTTAGTATGGCAACCGAATCCTGTCTCGATTTGTTAAAGTTGTCGAATGATTAACTATCTCGAACTGTCGACAATATTCTAGTCGTTGTAATTTACTGCAGATAGAAAGCATTTAGTCTTTAGTTCTAAATCATTACTAAAATCTAAAAATCTCTATTCTAAAAACTGTTTATAATTTAGTTGTTACGGAGGATATATAAATTGTACTGGTAATATCATAAAAATGCGAATAATTCATAAATTGCAACTATAATTAGTACATTAGACCATAAAAAGAATTTAATTTCGTTATTTAATCAGTCATTTATAATTAAAATTAATAAAACTGGCAATTACTGTGCACAGTTTTCAGATATTTACTGCAATTTATGGGTTTTATTTAGTTAAGTTATTTCAAACTGAAAATTCAATTCATCCCATTCAGTTTAAACTAACCAAATAAAATAACACAAAATGTTAAAAAGACTTATATATTATATCTACCAAATAATTATTAAACCCTCTTGATGTCCTCTCCATTACCCAGTCTTATGACCGATCGATAGCCGTAATACGGCCAGCTATCCTAATCGGTGGAAGTGTTCGACATCTTCCATTAAATAGTTTTATTTTCACAGACACTCAAGTGAACCTGATGGAAGTACCAACTTTAGGGGGAGTCACATATAAAATTGTGACCTCGGCATACTTCCAGGATAAAAATAAAAGCATTCCACCATCACAAAAATTATCAGTATTTGTAAAACCACTATGTGGCAGCTGATAATAAGTTATGACGCGAACGCTCACCATACGGTGTAAGGGAGCAGTACCGTCAATAAAAACGGTGAGTACCTATTGCAATATATTATGTCTGTTGGATTAAATACAACTAATAAAGGATGTTAACCCACTTCAATCAATACAATAATATAAAAGGTATTGTATCTCTTTGCCCTGGTAGTTGCTGGTAGTATGCCCTATTAAAATTGTAGAATGGCGACTGTTGGTTATCTTTTGACCATCAATAACATATATTAAGTTTGGAATAACCGCCTAGAAAAACTAATTGACCCAGATAGTGAAGCTTAGTGTCTTCTGAAAAGTTATTCCTAGTTATGTTACTAGAAATTCTTAAAGAATATGAGAAAGCCGCTAACCACTGTAGTGTCATATTAACCTTGACCACACACAATGTACTGTGTGCAGTAATTAGCATGACACATTTACCCAAAACACTTAAGTTTTCAACCAATGTACTAGTTACCTCATCTCATACCTACACTGTTTGAGTGCAAATGAGACTTCTAATCATATTTTTTGACTTTATGACTTCGATCTGAACTGACAGTCCCTATTTCCGTCTAATATTAGGAAAACCTTAACTGGTTTTCTTAATGTTGAGCTTTATAAGACGGATGAAGTGACTGCTGTTCCATCGGTTATTCTAATCCTATTCAATCTTACAATTAGATAAAATAATTGATCTCAAATGTAATATTTTATTTTATGTACAATATATCGTAGGAATTCTACTAAATTTATTTGAAAATATAAAGAATAAAACTCAACTAAAGAAACGTTTTTGTGTATGACGCTGCAGATTATAATGAAGTCGTCTAACTGATATATTCTTTATTACCCCCATATCGCTTGTTTAAAAAGAAATTATTATACCAGCTTGAGAAATAAATGAATATGAACTCATATATAATCAATAATTAAATATTTATATACAAACAAACTATTAAATGTTATTAATTAAATAGACTTAACTTCGCACATAATAATAATATGAATTATTAAAACCATATATATTGTTAAATAAATATGCATAAAAATGTAATTGATCATTCGAAAGAAAAATATCTGTAATGAATAATTACTACTTCCTTTTGTCCTTTCTTATATGGAACTGCCTTAACAATTAATCAATTAATCAATTAAAAATGCAAATTGCTTTATTAAGGAAATATTTCCATTAAGATGTTACCTGCACATGTCATAGGATAATAGAAAAAATTCTTAACTAAGGCATATATATATA
>NC_051847.1:166470172-166495267 GCF_002237135.1 Teleopsis dalmanni
AACTACATTTGTTTACTACTATAACATAAATACTGAAAATTTATTGAAAAAAACTCTTGGAACAATATAGGTTAGGCTGTAAAATATAATATATTTCGAAAAGAGACATAATTTATGTATGGATTGATGGTCGGATTGGTAAAGACATTTTTTACGCTTTTATAATTATGAAGAGAGTTGCGTTGCTAAAGCTGTGTGTGTGTGTGTGTGGAAAAGGCTTTAATATATATATCTACATTATTTTATAAATTAAATACTTTTATATAAATACTTAGTTTATAATTAATATATTATTATGTATATATTTAAATATATATTAAATGCATTTATATTTATTTTATAAAATATTTTGTTTTATATATAAATATTTATTTTATAAAAAATATAATATTCTATTACTTTTGAAGAAAGTATATGATTTTCAGGATATAAAGATAAGTATTTATAGTAAGAATTAATTATTCTATTAACTTTATAGTATATTATATTATCTTTGATTGATTTTGATTATTTGAGGCATTTACACGTAAGATATATGCATTTATGTTTCTATATCTGTTAAAGTCAGGATCTTGTCTTATAAAACTTAACACAATTATAAATAATAGTTATTAAAGTTAATAATTTTTATAAGAATATTAATTATTTTACTATTTTTTATATTAAATATATATAAATATAAGGATATATATAATATAATATAATAAATGTATTATAAACATTATAAAATTAATATGATTCTATAAAGGTCATACTGGATCTTATTAATTGATATTTCGAAATAGACGTCAGTTCACATCTACTATAGTATGATCAAGTACTCTTTCACAATCACATGAACTGATTCATATAGCTCTAATAAAATTAATCATACCTAAAATTATTGCCTTATAATTTCCAGAATTAGCTTAGTAAATGTATTTAGATTCAGGTATACAATAAAATAAAAACATATAATATAATAATATTATGTATCATATATAATAATATATATAAAACACAATACGATTTATGATAATAATAAAATTATTGAAGATACACAAAAATTATATTCAACTTATATAATTATCCATATATAATATACATTAGATTTTTTGAAGTCTACTTTTTTGATTGTCATTTAAGAACTTATCGTAAGAACTTATATAAATAATTTTAAAATATAAAAGTAAAACACAAAGTTAATAAAAAAATTATAATTATATAACAGTTCAAATATAAAGTTATAATTATATAATATATGTATATTATTGGATAGATATCATCACCGAAGTGACAATGCCAGAGTTATAGTTAGATATTAAAATAATGAGATATTAAAATTAAATTTTCTTAACTATAGTTTTTGAGATGGACATTCTTTTGCCTGTATTTTTTCCAATGTGCTACCGGCCTATCCGAACGTCTCGAAATTTAGACACAGATATAGCTAACTTTGCGATTTTTTTGAATATCATATAAACTAGAATAGATTAGAAAATAAAATTTGGAGTATATCTTCCCTATGTTGGTTTAATTAAATATTAAAGAAAAAGAGTTTGTGGAAGATAAAATAAATACTTTGAAACATTGACGTCAGTCATGCTATACATAAAGTATTTTGTTATTATAACTTTATATTTTTTGTATATATTTAATTGCAAACGGAAGTGCTTATATATTATCAACAATGTGTGAGTTATGTACTTTAGTATTTCAACAAAATCACAAGTACTGGGTATCAGTCAATATTTGTACAATATTTCTTGTAAGTAAGTAATTTTCTTGTAAGTAATATTTTCAAAAATTCATATTTGAGATGTTTTTAATCTCATTTATATATTTATTTATATTATCATTTAAAAAAAACTTGGGACTGCTTACAGAATTATTAATTTCTTTATATAAACTTGGTGGTATACTTGGTGGTGGGCAGCGACCTTCAAATTACTTTTAACAAAAAATTATTATTTTTGATCAATTTAATATTAAAATTTCTTATTTATATAATTAAAATTTTTATTTATTTAATTAAATTTTTTCAGTAATAAAAAAAATTATAAATTAAATTTAACATATGTTTTGTAAATTATAATTTTTTTTAATTGTACATTTGTGACTAAATAATTTTGAAATAATTATTTTATCTTAATTTGATTATAAATAATTTTTTTTTATTTTTACTGCACATTACTTGTGAAATTGAAAAAAAAATCTTAAAAATGTTTAAGTTATCATAAACATATTTGGGTCTAAATAATTTTAAAATGAATAGAGAAGTATTTTATTTTAATTTAATTTAGAAAACTTAAAACTTAAATTAATATTCTTTTTTTTTCGTATTTTTTTGCATATTGAAATTGCTTGTGAAAATTATATGTCATTTTGTATGTATGTGTGACTAAATAATTTAAAAATGGCAAGACAGATATTTTTATAGTTTAATTTTTAAGATTTAAACTAAAAATTTATATTATTTGTTTTTATTTAACATATGCGTTACTTATGCGTTTTTATAGTTTAATTTTTAAGATTTAAACTAAAAATTTATATTATTTGTTTTTATTTAACATATGCGTTACTTGAAAAATGCAAACAAAATTTTAAAAACATTTTAATTTAAGTATTCATATTTCTGACTAAATAATTTTATTTTAATTCAATTTAAAGAATTTTTAAATTAATTTTATTAAATATAAATTTAATTTATTCTAAATAAATTTTAATTTTTTAATTGAATTTAACAATTAAAATAAAAAAATTAAAATTAAGTTAAAAATGTTTTTTTTTTTGTAATTAAAAGCTACACTTTATTTAAATTTTTATGTGTTAAATTAACGGCCTAAGCTTTGTAATTATTAACAAAACGTATTGAATATTGGGCGTAATAACAATTTATTAATTAGTATTTTATTTTCATTTGATTTTATAACTGAAACTAATAAACTAATTTTATTATTCTTTTATTTCCATTTTAACGGCAAGTTAAAATTGCTTGTGAAAATTAAAAAAAAATTTGAATATTTACGTTATTGTATATTTATAACTAAATAACGTAAAAATTAAGAAACATTTAGTTTTTTTTTTATTTTAAAAATTTGAACTTAAAATTAATGTTATTGTTTTTTTTTATTTTCAGTGCATGTAAAAATTGTTACTGAAAATTAAATAGTATTTAAAAAATATTTACGTTAAGGTATATATGTAACAAAATAATTTAGAAATAAAAACAAAAGTATTTTATTTTATATTAATTCTAAAAATTTTAAATTATTTCATTTAAATTGGCGCCTAATTAACTTAAATTTTTAACAATTATTTTATTCAAATATGTTCCTAAATAAATGGGGGAAAAATGTTCAAACTATTTAAATTTAAAAATATTTTTTTGTTTCTAAATAATTTAAACTTAAGAACTAAATTTATTTCTAAATAATTGATGAATAAAATTTTAAGAATTCTTTAAAATTATTTTTACACAGTAAACTAACAAACACAAAACACGAAGTATTCGCAGTAGCCAAAAAAAAATAAAAAAAATGAAAAAATAATAATAAAAAATAAATAAATAAGAAATAAAATATAAAAAATATCCGTAAGTGATTTGCATAAAAGTTAAAAATAAGAGTAAAAACGATCTCATTAATCTGACATAAAATTAATCATTAATCAACTGGCATTACTGAGCGCAAAGCAAAGTGAAAAAGAAGTAGCAGAAATGATCAATAATAAAGTATTAAATATTTAAAAAGTGATAGTTGCGGGCAAAATAAATAAATGAATGCCTTCTTGCTGATATTGTGCGCATTGAGCGCAACCTGCGACATTAAAGACACATTCGAACCGATATTCGAATATCGACTTCGAGTTCCTGCCGCCGACCTCTGCTATTTGCATTTCATATTCATAAGCAACAAGTTACTACGAAAAGCACGGCCAAGAGCACCGAGAGAAGGGGGGTACGCGGGCTTTGTATGATTAGTATAATTTATGAAGATACAAATCCCACATACTAAATTGACCACTTTTATGCGACATTTATTATTCGAACTGATAAAGCCATCGCTGTAAACGTGAACGTGAACGTCGCTGCCGAAATTTATTTCTAATTTCTGAAATTAATCGCAAATCTCAGGTCGGACGGCGCATAAAAATTTATTCGCACTGATAGCGAGGAGCACACATACTTATACCCCAGTATATTTTTAAATAAACTGCCACATACCACATATATAGTATACAAATAAGAAAAAAAAATTAATATAAAGAAAAATTAATAAAATTTAAAATTAATTTGTGTTAATATGTAATTTGTGTTATATATAAATTTATGTATATTATTATAACACACATCTCTGAGTTCCTACAGCTCTTCAACTAGTTTCGGCGATGCATCAAAACGTTGCCATGCCATCAAAACTTGTAATTTCTATGCCAATATTTTCTGCTATCAAAAGCTGGGCGGGTGTCATTTTTGATTTTTTATATTTAGATATAAAAAAATTAAAAGAAAAAAAAAATATGTATAATAAAAATATAAAACATTAACATATAATTACAAATTTTGACTTGCAGCCAAAATGAAAGATCTTCCACGAAGAGTGTGTATCCGTAGTGCTGGTGGTTCTGATGGCTCTGATGGTTCTGGTGTGCGACTTATCCTTTTCTTAGTAAAAGACGATTTTTTATATATGGGAGTATATTTTAGCCTAAAACTGTGCGTTTAGTAGTAATGAATACCTTTGCGAATATTTTTTGTTTTTCGGTCTGTTGAAATTAATTAAAAATTCTTGTTTAGCTAAATGAAGTGCACTAAATGGAAATTTAATTTAAATAAAATTAGTAGCTGACAAACTTACAATTTGCAATAATTAAACAAAGTCTTTAAAATATTTTATTTTATTTTTTTTCTTTCAACTTTTGATTTATTATCGAAAATATTTATTTTTAAATTATTTGAATATAATTTTGCTAATAAGAGTAATTGACTTCATTTATTATACATTAACAAAGTTGTTATAAGTTTAACTTAATTACTTACAACTTAATTGCTGTTAAATATTACATATATAATGTTTTTTTTTGTTTTGTGGAATATAAATTTAATTTATATGTAAATTTAATTAATAGTTAACGCAATAATTATGCCAAATGCGAAGCGACTAGTGTAGGAAAGACTGATTATATATTAGATTTTATTTAAGTTAAAGAAAAATTAATTATTTCTAATTTATAATATAGGAAAAAAATTATTAAGCTAGTCAATATATTAAAAGCTAATAAGGTATAAATATTTATATTTATTATTTATTTATAGTTCATCAAACTAATCTGAATTTTTATTATTTAATATTAATTTTCTTTAATTTTCTATAGGAGTCAAAGGCCTCTGCAGCCAATGCTTTATTCTCCCTCACATAAAATTTATTCATAGCTATAATTTTTCCTAATATAGACTTTAATTAATTAATATATACATAAATATTTATTTTTTTTTTATTTAAATTAAATCGATAGTTCAGAATATCCAAAAAGTATTATTAAAATAGCAGTTTGTATTCATTTTCAACACTTGATATATATATACTCATTATATATTATTATCGTTAGCACTACTGGTAGTATTTTTATTTATTATTGATAAACTTTTATGTTTATTAATTAATTTTAGAATTATATATATTATAAAATCATATGATCATAAATAATATTAAATTACATATTTTATAATTTTACTTCTTATTTTTCGAGAATATCTGATCTACCAATAATCACAAAATTATGGTATATAAGTTAATGAGAAATAAGTTTCTCTGAAATAAACTTAAAATATTAAATTATTATAAGCTATAATATTATTATTATTCACATTATAAAAATATATAATGTGTTCAACATTACATGGCAAACTTTAATTTACTACTTTTTAAATTATAGTTTAGAAACATCTGATATTGTAAGACATATATATTTTTAACTATATATTTCCCAGTATAATAAGGGTTATAATGTCAAGGCCTTTCAATATTTCGAATCCATTTTGTATCCATTTTCCGTTTGTATTTTATATATTTAATAAGTTGGATTATTTAGATGATTCCATATATTGGGTATTACTAAAACCGAAAGTCTACTATAAAATAAATGATATATTATATGACATGTTTTATATAACGTATATTATATATTATAAATTTCTTTAATATTTTAATATTACATTTTATTTATTGCTTATTATATTATATTCTCTAATACTTTGCATATATTACGTGAAGTGTATTATAAATTATTAAATATGATCGTATTTTAATATGATTATTATATTCTAAATATTGTGTATTATATTGTATATTAAACATTATTAATTATACATTTTTCTATTTTTCCAATTATGATAAATTATATATTATTTGTTATACATGTACTCTATTTTATGTATTGCAAATGGTTATTTGATATATATATATAATATATATATATATACATATATATATATATATATATATAAATAATTATATTATATTAATTAAACCCTTCACAATAACATAATTATATATATATATATATATAATATATAATATATAATATATATATTTATGTATATAAATTATCATCCGCTGTATATTATAAATTTTAATACAAACATATATGGATCTATAAGTTCGCCGGAAGAACCTTACTTACATACATGATTTATTACAGGTTTTTGTACTACAAGTAGTATTTTTAAGTATTATTTATGTTTCTATACTTAGATGAATTAATCTTCTTGAATCGACAATAGATATTAAATTTATTACATTACTAAACACAATTTTTAAATTTTTGCTTATATATAAGGCTGAAATGCCATCTCGCCTATTCAGAATTCAATTTTCACGAACGAAAGAGCTTCAAAGGCTTATTTAAAAGTTAAACTTATATATAAATTAATTAAGCCCTTGACAATAATTTAGACAACAACTTTGTTCTTGAAATGAATATATATATATATAACACAGATTTTTTTTCAATTAAAAAATCCTTACAAGGAAACGGAATCTTCCATATTATACCTTATAATCCTAAAAATAAATATAATTTTAATTCAATTTTCATTCAAATGCTAAAAATAACTTTAATTATCATTTAAAATACACAAAAAAAATTTATAAAATTTTTTGAAAGCGTTTAAAAATTAATGAGTAATCAGTTCCAAGAAATTAAGATACCAGACTACAATTAATCATTAATCACAACTGAAACAAGACGAAGAAAAAACCCTAAAAAAAAGCAGTTTAAAAAAGATGTCAGAAATCTACTTGAAAAAGTGATGGTGATCCAGCCATCAAGTGTGTAGTGATTCAAACTAAGGTTCACACACAATCCATCAATTTGATATTGACTAGCGATTGCCTGTTGATCCATGAGTAAAAAAAAATGATTTCTACTCAAAGAAAACATAAATCATTCTTAGAAATACTATCTAATTAGTAAATGAAGTTGTTGTTTCTTACCCACAGTTTTATCTATAACTTAATAGTTTTTTCCTACATAAAAATTATTTTATAACAATTATACTTGGCACAGAGCGAATGTATAAAATAAATATTTTATTTATTAAATAATTATTTTAATTACTACCAACACAATATTAAGGCTTTATTAGGGCTTAAAGGATTACATAGAGTCACAATGAAAAATGTCCAACCATGAAGAAAAAGCACATTAGTTAATGGTAATCATACAAATGAGCTTCTAATAGAATATTAAGTTTTAAAGTCATAACTCATTTAACCGCAGCCCTTATATTACAGTTCCATATTAAAAAAAAATATATATTTATTATAACATTTATAATATATGAACAACAACAACAAGAACAAGAATAACCTAATGCAAAGGTAAGTAATTTTCATAAAGAGCGCGTAGGATAAAAATTTGAAAACTTCGATGCATCGACTTCGAAAATTTCGAAATAAATTTTAAGCACAAAATTCTCTTTCAAAATTTGTTAAAGGAAATTAAATTCAATAAAATATAGTTAGAAAGGAAAAAAAATGTAATTCTTTTTTTTCGAAAATGGCACAACTACACACATAAATTTAGATACTAACACCATTAAACTGAAATAGGTTCTGAAATTTTGAATTTTCAGAGCATAATTCGAACATTTAGTCTTACTCATTCCATCAGTTTTGGTTGAAAACGGCTACAGCAATCGCACGAATATCGCATGCGCATATCGGCACAGCATGAGCACATAGAAGCCTTGCTATATTTTGTATAAGGAAAACCATATAGCCTGACACTCCAAGAAACCATCATCATCACATCAGAACTTTGAATGTGTATGCTATGCTTCTTCTCTTGCTGTACACTCGGTTTTACACTATGAATTGTGAATCGAAAAGACTGCTTTGTCAAAACGTACTGCAAACTATAGCTGCACTGTGCGCACATTGCCAGCCATAATGGCATAGGCTCCGCCTACAATTTCAATATGGCTGCTTTATTTCGTGCAGTTCGATGATATGGCATGCGTTGCTCATTCGAAAAGAGAAAAAAAAAAATAAGTAAATTAAAAATCCGGTACAATTCGAAAAATATTTAAAGTGTGAATATTTTTGTGTGTTAAACTAAAAAATATTTAATAAAAATTTTACTAAAATGTGATATTATTTTTAATTGTTAATAAATATATATTGTAAAAAATTTAAATTTATTTCTAATAAAAATAAATAATTTAAAAAATTAAAAAATCGTTTCTTACTTGGCACAATGAAGTTCAAAGGAAAACAGTTTTTGGAAAGATATATATTTTTTGTTATAAAGTGTATTAGTTGTGATTTAAGATATATGCCAAGGAAGACATATAAAAGGAAAATTAAAATAATTTAATTGCACAGAGAGCAGAAACATTTTTTAATAACTATATAGATATTAAAGAGCTGTTAACTTTAATTTTATAGGAATCTGTTTTTAAGTGATTTTAAATTATATTAATTAGTAATGATTTAGTTGGTTCAGCTATTCACTGAATTTTTAATTTTTTAAGAATATTGCCTCCGTACACCAAAAGCCACTAAGTAATATAAATATATATATATAATAAATATATAGAGACAAGGTAAATGTAAACATAATATAGATAAGGGCATATTTAAGTATATATGTGCCTATCCTAATCACCCTAAGTGTGTTAAATTTAAATATTATTACATAAAAATCCTAATAATATTAAAACAATAACTCAGCGTCGCCAATATCTTCAATTAGACTTTGGCAATCATCTGCTTAATCAAGAAAAATATAAGCTTGTATTATATTTTAATCTGGCAATGATCTTTCCAAATTGAAATAGTGATTAAACAATATAACGGTTATTTGGTTAAATAAATAAAAATGATAAATTCATTAAACTAAATTGAACATTTTAATATACAGTAAGGAATAAAATAGAAGAGATGACAATTATTTTAGAAGGATATGTGAAGAAATAATATATGCAAAAATAGAGAAAAATCTTTCATATTTTGTATTAGAATTTTGTTTAAATTTTAGTATAAATGAATTTTATATAACATATTTAAGCACTAAGTATATTACTATTTTATGATTTTAAAATGTACTTTCAAATATTAAAGAAATCCAACCCATGTATCTAACTTTTATAAAAATCAGAAGCTTACTGCATATGACGTATGATTTGTTATTAAAATATAAGAAGCTGTGTTAATTTTGTCTTTCAAAAAAAATTGCAAATATTAGCAAAAATATATTAAAATAAAATATGCAAGGCACACAAACCGGCGGTCCGAGAGCCGGTAGCATCTCAATTTCGTTAGATATAATTTCACATTTATGGATATTATATACGTTGAAATATTAGTGTTACATATTTATTGAGTCAAAAATTTATTTAGACTTACAAAACTCACAAGAATTCACTTAAATATAAGTTAAAAATTAAATATTTATTGTTTGTCAAAATATGTCAATATATTGTCGGTTTTTGTAAGACTTGATAAACATTCTTCTACTTCCTAGTAAGTTTTAGATTCAGAAATATTCTTATAGAATATACAAAAGTAAGAATTGCTAAATAACAATAGCCAAAACTTCTCTTAGTCATTAAAACATAATTTAATTAAAATAAGACTAAATAGACTAAGAAAGTCTAAAATATAATTGATTAAAAACTTTTAAGTTTTTGTACTCAAAAGTTTTCTTACAATTTTTAAAAACAATAAGTTTATAAAAAAATGTTTGAACTTAAATCAAAGAAATAATTATAAAATCATTTTCACATAAATATATTATTGCAGTATTATAACTATATCATGTGATAGTAAAAGGGCGAAAAGTTACTAAATATGGACAGCGGGAGAACATCTTTTTTTTTTTTTTTCTTTGGTATCACACCTGAAGAAAGAACCTTCTAAACATTATAGAAATGGCCCGTACCATTTGCATGCTCGATTCATGCAGGACTCAACTGAGTCATACATGCCTACGGACTCAAAAGGCCCCACATTCTTAGCTCAAAATCCTGCAAATCCCTGCTGTACGACCAGTTAAGGTATTCCTTCACAGGGCAGGTTTGTAGAGCACTTAGCGTGCTTTCACTCCGAAGCGGGAGGATCTGCTGATCTGCAACGGCAACTCACCAACCATAATCACATCTGAAATTAAAAATGTGAAGAAAAATCATTAAATTAATAAACTTTAAATAAACTAAAGACCTAATGTATGTCTTATATCAAATATTTAATTAATAATGAATTAAAAGTTAATATAAATTATATAAAGAACCGCTTTAATAAGGTTATTTAGAAATTATATTATCAGCTATAAAATACAATGTGACCACTAACCTCGCAAACATAAATGGAGTTCGGAAAACCATATATACATATATATAAGTATATACTAAACTGAAATTTTTTTGGGTACTTCTATGAGTGGTGCCTGAGGTATGATTGACCATTTCCTACTACATAAATGTAGAACTTTGCATAAAATATAGTACATATGTGGTACGTAAATAACCTATTTACTTAAATTTTTAAACATTCTTATAATTTTGTAATAATGTTAAACAAAAACTAAAGTTTTATTACTAAAAATATTTAGATTACTTAAAACATATAAGAATGTATTATAAGTTTAAGCCCACTCACCCATCAGCTACGCCATATCACAAACAACTCTTCACTTACCCACTTCATAATCCATGTTCTAAACCAGGGGTGTCCAAAGCACGACCCACGGCTAATGTTTGTGCGGCTCGCGACATCTACTACAATTACGTAGTACAGTTCTATTGGTGTACTGGTAAAACCCCATTATTTTATTTTTATGGCATAATTTAAATTGATTAATTTACAAAACTAAATTTTTTATTATAACCGCGTATTTATTTTTGTCCAAAACAACTATGAACGTATGTATTTGTTTTTGCGACCCTCCAATCTATAGAGTGATTGGTATTAATCCGCGATCCCATCTGGTCTGGTCAGTATTGTTCTACACCATGGAACCATGGATTTTTAATTGCCTTTATGTCTTCTGCTATATACTGTAGATTATATATAGTTGTTAATTGTTAAAGGAATACTTTTTAATTAGTATGTTTTATTTTATTCTTTTAATATGCATTAATGAAATTATTTCAAATATATTCTTTATGCTGAAACTTGAAGTAAAGTGAAGTAATGTAAATATAATTATGAATCAACTATTAAAAATCAATATTAATGTAGTTCGACTTGTAGTTAAAGCTAAAGACATTAAATAAGAGATGCCATTGTTCCCCTAGCTTTCAGTTTAATATATAGTTTAAAATATTTTATTTTTTCGGATTAAAGAAATTAATATTATTATATATAAATATATATTTATGGTATATTTATATAATATATTTAATATTTAAATATAATATTTAAGATATAATATTTAAATATATAATAATATTTTAATATATTTTTATATAAATATATTAAAATTAATTTGTTTATTATTTTAATTGTTAATAAATTGTTAATAAATAAATTTTGATAACCAGCCCACCTCTTCGATACAATTATTAAATAAATAATTATTAATTACAAATATTAGTAATTAATATTAATAATTAAATAAATAATTATAATTATTTCGGATATTCTTCATCTGATGAGAAAACAAATGATTAAATTTTAAAATTAAAAAATTAATAAAATAAAATAAGGAAATTGAAAATCCAATGACAATATTAAAATAAAATAAATTTAGTCATAATTTAATGAAACAGATTTTAATATATTATTGTATCAATCATTTTATAACATAATTAATTTAATTACTATTAATTGAAAGTGGTAGTTAGTATAAGGAAAAAATATTAATCAAAATAATTTGATATGTATATATTCCATCATTTATATTAATTATTAATATTTACTTATAATTACAAGTCACCTTTCTATATGGAATTCATTTAAATAAAAGGATGGTCCTATTTTACCTTCAATAGAAACAACATTTTAAGAAACTTTTGTAGTTTGTGCAATATATGAATGTTTGGGGATCGAAAAATACAATTTTCATACTTTATTTAGCTTAATGAAGCTTTTTATAACAGTTCTAACAGTATTATTTATTCCCAATACATTTTAAAATACAATGAAATATTCATTTGGATCCAATAAAATGAGATTATAAATTTAAATCGTTTTAATTTTTATATATTTCTATATGTATGTATATATATATATATATGTATATATGTATGTATATATATGTATATACCATAATAAAAAGTGTCAATCGATATATAGATATATATATATATGTATTCATTTTAAATTCAATTATAAAGTGCATCGTATTAAATCTTTTCGCACTTAGTATTAAATTTTGTATTTATAAATTTTATCAATTGAATATATATATTATAGATATATATATATTTACTAAAAACACTATCTTACTTATTTATTTAGTTGATCTTTACAGCCGATGTATCATCACTGGTCGCGTCCAATATTTTCTTTCAGTTAAGATGGTCAGTAGCTCATTATCGCTAGTTAGTTATACCATATAATTTATTGCCTGGTCCATTCATTGAAAATACGGACGTTTTGTAACACGTTTCTAACTAGCAGGTATTCAAACAAACAACTTTCTATCAAGAAAGTTGCCGGACATGACAACGCAATCACTGAATTTTAGTTAGCCATATCAATGTCTTGGCCATATCAACGTGGCGGCATAGAACATTCCGTTTATATTGATACTCATTGTATACCAATATGCTCATTGATCCACTGAAAAATTTATCTCTTGAATACCTTTCAAGTTTTTCCATCACTGTTGAATATTGGCCAAGTTTCTGTGCTATAGAACAGCAAAGCCATTTTGGTAGACATATAAGTTTTTGTATTTTGAGATAAGTATCTGGTATCACTAGAAGTCAATGAAAATATGTCACTTTCGGCATTCGAATAAATCTAATGTAAATATATATAATATAATGAAGTTTTATATACAATGTATGATCTTCAATGGTCACATCTATCTATATTCATATCTGCTATCGCAAGAGAGCAATTGGTCTGTGCATGGCTTATAGCCCCACAAATATATCTGACTTAAATTAAAATTTATATATCTTCAAAATAATATAAAAAATAATAAATTATTGTTAATATTGCCCATGTAAATACATAACTTCCAATGACCATGTCTGTCTATATTTACTGAGCGGTAGCGCTGATATCGCTGATATCAGATAACGATGGTCCCTCAGATAAATCTGATTTATCCTAATGTTGTATTTAAACGTCTTTTAAATATTAATAAAAATTTTAAGATATTTTTAATAATGCTTAATAAACATATATGACTTGTAGTGGCTATATTCATATATGGATTGCTAGTAACGTTTGATATCTATTGGTTTTTGCGTGGCTTATGGTCAAACTAAACTAACCTGATATTTAAACATTTTTAAAATCAAATAAAAAAACTAATTAAATTTTCTTAACAATGTAAAACAAATCATATGACTTAGAATGTCCAGTATGAATGTCTGTTCATACTCATGGATAGATATCTAGTATCGCTAGATTAGTATCTAGTGTGTTTAAGTCTATCTGTGGCTTATGACCGCTCAAATAAATTTAATATAACCTAATACACATTGTACTAAAACTTCTTTCATATATTTATAAAAATAATAAAATATTCTTAATGTTCCGTCAAAATATATGGCTTGTAATGGCCATGTCTGTCTATTAACATGGCCATTCATTGATCGATATCTAGCATCGCTAGAGACCAAAAATTTTTTTTGTTACTTATGGCCAGCTGGATTAATCTAATTTAACATCATTTATATGCATATTCAAAATAAAATTAAATTTGTTAAAAATTTCTTAATAATATTTAAAAGAAATATATAACTCGTACTGCACACAGGCAGCCATATCTGTCTCCATGTATAGATCGATACAATGCGCCACCATTTATTAAAATATAATTTAATATTAATTTAAACTTATTAGAAACAACCTTGAATAATATTGCATTTTTGACATATATCGAATTCAGACAGTCAGCATTCCGTCAAATAAATTGAATTCAATTACCAAACTTAAATAACCACACTAAGCACCAGGCACAACCATCCACAACAACATCACCACCACAGAATTAACAATCATCATCATCACACCAATAATTTAAAAAAAACAAATGCCAAACAGAGCTGTCTATGGATTCTCATGTACCTAGTAAAGCTATCAGTGCACATTATCATCAAAAGTAAATCACAAGACAGCCAAGATTCGACGACATCGTCACCACAATGTCAAGCAATTATGAGAAATGCCTCCGAGCGGTATAGAAAGTACAAATACACTCGACGGTGTTAATGATCATATCATTTCGAATAATGTTCGAAATGAAAGCAAAGAAATAAGAACAACAAGAAACAATAAAGTATCTATGATGTAAGTAAATCAAATAAAATCACGCATCATTTGTCAAAAAGCTGATAAGAATTTGGCGGTTCGAATTGAGTTGTGAAAGGTTAAGGTCTTCACTTCACGGGCCATGAGTAGGACAAGAAATTTTAAAACAACAGCAACTCAGCGACTCAGTAACTCTTGTTTAAGTTTTGTAATTAATAATTAATCCAGTTGAGATTTTGTATAACAAATTTACTCATTCGAAATTAATATTTATACTTCCCGTGCCTCCTCCCATCGACCTTCCCGTGTGATAGAAGAAAAAATGGCAAGTGATAACGATTTTGGTTTGCGAATACGACGAGTATTTGCATTTCTCATACGGGTAGACGGGCTGACGAGCAGACGGGCAGCCGGGTAGCCGGGTAGAAGGGCAGTCAGCAAATGCTAAGTATCAGCGAAACCAACCGATGAACTACTGTAACCGCCGCCACACAATTTAGCTGACAGACGGACAAACCGTTGAATGGTTACCAACTACATAAAGTTTAATGAGAAAGCACTTAACACTTTGAAGGCTTTTCACTTTTTTGTTTTATTGTGTCATTAGAATGATTTTTGTTGCTACTTCGACGGCTGCTAACTAACATTTCTTAACTTGAAACCTTTTTGTGCCTTCCTGCCCTGCCTGTCCTGCTTACTGCTTACTGCTTACTGCTCCACCATGTTAATCGTCAACCATAGTAGTAGAAGCAGCAGCGGTAGTAGTGGAGTACTCGTGGTAGTAGTGGAGCATTACTGCTTGTTTCGAAGGCAGTACTGCACTCTATGCCACACTTGAGGCAAGCACGGGTGCAAAAGTGTGTATTTTCGAAACAAATCGGCAGCAATTTTATTAAATGAGTATCATATTAAATTTAATGATGCAGCAGTATTTCAGTTTTCGTTTTGCTCACTTCAAATTTTTTCTCTTCCTCTCGCCTCGTTTATTCCTCTTTTTTTTTTTGCTGTGAACTTCGGCTTGCAGCATTTTTCTAGGTGATTGTATGTTCTGTGAAACCCAAGTGAGGTACATTGAAATTGAAACTAAAGCATGTGCACTACACTTGTACGTATGTTCGAAAGCCCCTTTCGAGAAGCCATTCATCTACTTCGTTGTCTTTGCCTAGAGTTGAGATGAGTTGAGATGAGTTGAGAGTTGGAAGACTAAATATTGATGTCTTCTCACATAATGTCGACTATTTAAGTCAGTTAATGCACATATTGTCAATTTGGTTGCAAATAGCAAATATAAAAACTGTTTGCTAAATAAATAAATAAATTTTGAATTAAAAATTGGTTTCAGTCTTTTGATAAAATGTCTACTTCGAAAAAAAAAAATTTTAAATTACAAAGCCAAAGTTTTCAGTTTCAAACAAATATTTCTTGAGCTTACCGTAGATTGTTTCGGACATGGTCTAATATTCATCATCGGTGGTATTTTAGTACATTTCTTGATTTAAATGTCTAACTGTCATTTTTGGACCGTAAAAGTTAGGAAATTAACCCAGTGCCCAATGCCAATGGTAACGACTGAGATACATCTTTTGTTCTGCTTAAGGTACAGTCGTGGTCTAGGTAGTTGCCATACATTTTATTTTTTATTAAGTAATTTTTTTGTGTTATTATTATTACTGTTGTTTACAAAGTTTTTTGATCAAGTTTTATAAAAAAAAAGCTAATGTAATGCTTGAAGCCATCGCCATTACAAAGTAATGGTGTAGGTACAAAGATTTATGTTCGTGGTATCAATATACTGGTGGCATTATAACCTACTGGTCTACAATTGTTTCATTCTATGGTATCAAAATACCGTTGGGGTTAGCATTTTCTAGAGACTTAGCTATAGCTTAAGTCCCTATCGCATCGGTGTGCTGGTGACGGCCATGTTTTCTTTATTTGTATTCTAATAGTAATAATACCTGGTTCCTCAAGTCTACAACAATATCATTATAGTTTGCGAGCCAAAAATTTGGTCAGTGCATTTTCTTAAATCAAATGCAATATATATTCCGTCAGGAAGATATGCTGGACTTCAAAGTATACTTCTATAAATTATCTGAATAACTTATTATCAGAATTTAACTCTTATTACAGTGAATATCTTAATTTTCACAGACGCTATTGAGTAAAACTGCTTTAGACCGTTTGATCAAGCAAAGAAGAAGAAGAAGACTTTTTTAAAGTATTTGTTTTAAGATTATTTCAGCTTTTAAAATGTTTTATCTGTCACTTTCTAGGGTTAACAGCCAGAAAATATTATTAGTATGAACCTACTATTGAAAATTAGGAGACATATGTTAATTAATATGACTAGCGGCAGTTAAGTTTTCCACAAGCAGCGGAAAGCATATAAGAATATATTTTGAATATATGAGGTAATCTTGGAGTCAATTTCTCTGTCTTTAGTTATTATACTAACGAAGTAACGGAACTGCTGGAGTCTAAATAAACATGACATATTATTTTTAAAACTATGTTCGAATTGTACATAATTTAAAAAAGGACACATTCATCTCTTTTTAAAACCCGTTTTAAGCTTTGCAGAAAGTTGAAGGTGGTTTTCAAACTCTCAGTTTTTTATTCAATAATGCAATGGCCAATAGCCTATCCTAACGTAGTAGACAAAAATTTGATGTACCTACTTAGCTACATATTGCGTTTTATAGATATTCATAGAAGAGCTTTGGGTAAAGTCTGGTGATTTTTTGGGCTGAGTGGTATCTTGGGTAGGCTTTTCTTTGCCACTCCATGTCCAAGTAAATACTGAAAATAGATTCGATTCTCTTTAGAATCTTACGATTCTCTTCACTTTTCTGACTATTACAGCACTTTCGTATTTTCGTATGCTTGGATTTCTATATAATTGAATTGATTACTTAATTATTACTTTTTCAACTCTAGAAATATATTAAAAATTTTATATAGTTGATTCCAATGAAATATTTACATATACATAACATATTTAAGCTTGACTTTCTATACACTCTTAAATAATTGTAGTGAGTGACTCTTACTCTATCTTTATTCGTTTTATTTAAACTCCTAAAGATTTTGAAATTAATCGCGGTTTGTTGTTTATATTCATTTCATCTTGATTCATGGCTGGCCACTGCTTAACACCCACTTTGGAAAATAAACTGAAAGAGCAGAAAATAAAAGAAAAAATATTCGAAAGTTTATTAATACCCTCAGTCCATTACCAGTTCAAGCATCGATTGATGGGTGTACAACAATGGCAAGGGGAAATTAACCAATTTATCTTTGTTTTCTGCACAGTAGAGAACAAAATGGAGTAAATGGAATAAAAAGGGAAAAATAAGAAACTAAAAGAAATGTTCCTTTCCAAACAAAAATGAAAAAAATAAAATAAACAAAAGAACAAAAATCACATAAAAAGTAGTGACGAAAAAGCTTCAACGTCAACGACAATGATAAAGCGAAAAGAAAGGCACAAAGGATTCTTATTCGAGCTCTGAAAAAAACAGAGCACATTGCTTCTGAAGGAAGCTACCGGAGTTGTTCATGTGAAATATATCTGATATCAAAAGATTGCATTTAATAAACGCTAATGCTTCTTATACAGGACAATTCATATTGGATTGTTACATTAAGTTTTCAAAATATATTGCATATGGAAATATAATGATGATAAGTAAAAGTTATGTGTGAGGTGGTGATGGTCTTGAAATCTTTGAATAATAATATTAAAAATATCAAAATTTTTTTGGGTCCACAATTAATAGACATGCTGCGTTAGGCCCAAACCGGTAACGAGTTGTGATGGGTAAAGAAGTAAGTACCCCATGTGAATACATTCATGCTTACAATTGGAGAAACAAAGATGAGGAGTGGTTGTGGCATGTGATCCGCTCTATTAAAGAATACAACTTAAAAGGTTCAAGTGCGCTAGTGAGATATATTGGGTACAATATTATAACAAAGTTAAATGAAAGAATCCAATGAGTTAATACTGCCAGGTTTTCACTAAAGAAACATAATCAAGATAATGCGAGAGAAAAATACTGAGGACTCAAATCTAAGAAGCAGTCTAAACTTCAAGAAAAATGGAACATACCGCAGGAAATCGTACTTAATGTTAAAATGTTTAATGTTCTTAAAGTTTAGCTGAGACTTTATGTTTCGTCAGAAATAAAAGAAATAGGTGGAACTTAAGGTCTGACTCAAATTTATACAAATAAGAATGTAGCAAAAATGTCCCAATGATGTACAGTGCTTTGAAGCTTTAATTATATATTTTGATTATTATACATATCAATTATATATGAAATAAATCTAAAATGTGCTTCAAAATATTTTGCGAAACCATGAAAAGCCTTACTGTATATCACTACGAAATGAGATTAATAGGTTATTATAGTAAATAGTAAAATTTATTTGGCTCTGTGTATTTAGGTATTCTATACAACAAGTTCCCAATATACAACTTGTTTTTTTACTTCGCTGTCATATTCAACTCGTTCTGTATTAGATCGAGGTGTTCTCCAATTTCTTAATGTGAGAAACTCCGAAGAAATTTAAGGGTGTTAGTGACATTTCAGTAAATAAGAATGTTTTGTTAAGTTGGGTTAGTCTAATCTGCCCAGCCGTAACACACATATAAGTCAATTCTAATTGCACATATATAATTCATTTGTGAATTTTTCAGGTTTGTAAACAGTTTAGCATATATGCAAATGTGTGACTCTAATATATAATAGAATTTTTTTTTAAATACACTGTATATAAAACTTCAGTCAAAACTTGATGTCACTATATTAATTCAACCGACATTATGTGAGGACCATTTTGTTTTAGAAATCGTTCTTCTACTATTTTGAGTAAAAATCTGTTATAAATTATCGCAAACTATTAATTCACAACTTTATATTTTATTAGTATCATTTTTTTCACTATGAATTTTATCTTTTAGCAAACGAAGTTGTAAAGTATGTCGTGGAGGAGTAAATAATAATGCAAGCTTGATTACTAGATTAATTTCAATGGATCTAAAGGTTTTGGTGGACATAAATGATTTATTCCAGAGTTGTGGATTTTTAAACATTGAAACTGATGCTAAGATCTCTCAAATCGCTTTTATAAATCAAATTGACCGCTTTCGCTGATACTAATATATGTATGTAAGTAGAGATTAACCGACCAACTAGATACTTGAGACTTCATCTGATTTGATTTCTAATATGGTACGTATGTTTAAGTAAATGTTATAACGGTTCGGACCAGAGAATAGTCTTATCTACCAGTCTTGTACACACAAAATTGAAAGTCCAGACCATATAATAAGGGAATGTTTAATATTCATAGATACTAGAAAGAATCTTTTACTTTAAAAGAATTACTTTTATGGAGTAATTCAGTCTTTACTCAATGTTGAGGGAGACAATGGTAAGATCTGCGGAATGATAAGCAAAATATGCGAATAAAAGTAAATCACGATGAGTGGTAATCTGAGGAAACACCTTCACAGCTTGTTCTACAGAGATATATAGGCAGAAAACGTTAGTCAGTTTATTTCATGCGCATATATATCCTCAAAGGTCTACTTATAACTGTATAATAAAAAGAGTGGAAATACTTCTTACCAATAAAGGAATAGATTTACAGCTTGTACATACTACAGAGATGTATAGGTTGAGAATATGAGTTCCTTTTATACGACTCAATGAGTCATTTATGAATTGGATTAAGAAACGTTTATCTTCTCCGATCAGATTTCCTATAAAAAAAGTGCCTTTATTATTTTGGAATAATGGAATACTTTCTACTAATAGGTGAAATGAAATCGATAAACCTTATAGTTCGTCATTTTCTTGAAGAATAAAATTCATAAGTAATTTATTTCTGTGTATATCTTCTTAATTCAAGTGTGTGGTATGAATTTTTAAGAAAAAACCAATTCGATAAAAGTCCTTATGAAAATATGTTAACGAAAATGCAGGCACGCGTTTTGGACTGAAGACACAATGAGATCACATGCAGCATGGAATTTCGCATTAGTTTCGCACTCGTGTTTATAGTGACACTTTTACTTTTAAAATCTTATTAAAGGATCCTAGGAACTAAACTGGAACAAGATTTATGACATCTGCGGAAAATACACAAAACAAGAACTACATAATTTGGCAGAAATGTTATGTAATGTTGCTGCTTCCGTTTACTTTTTCTTTAATAAATGTCGACAGACAACGAAACCTACAGCGCTAGCAGTGTGAGTCCTTAAAGGATATGCAAATGCATGTCATTTCACATAATGTACTGTATCCTTTTCCTGATATGCTATTTTCAAATGTTGGTATTGTATAAATAAAATGTTAGAATAAGAAACTTGAGATAATTTTAGCATAATTTTAGATGTAAAAAAGTTTAGAAAGATTCTTATAATAATATTATATTATCTTATAATAAACAAAATTATATTATTCAATTACTATTCAATTAATTTATATATTATATATCACTACTGTGGAAGATTTTTAGGTAAGCTAATGTATTTACATATATTAGAACATGATTTCTAGATTTTTAGAATAATTTAATTAATAAATAGTTATGAGATATAAAAAGCAAATATTAGAATAATATATTTATACATTTTTTATAATTATAAATATAATTTTATTAAAAAATATTATTTTTTTCTATGCATATTAATTTTAGCGAATAAGTATAACATTTTATATAACGCATTTTATTAAGTCCTTTATTTATTTCTAAATTATTTTCTAATTAAAGTCGACATTATTATTAATAAATTTATTCTTTTACTGTTATTAAGCAAAAATTTAAATATATATTTTATAAGGCACTAGTTGAGTTCCTACTTACACTTGATGTGTAACAATGCTCTACTTCAGCTTCGTAGCCTTCGTATCCTTCGTATCCTTTGTACTGGCAAATGCGCTGTTTTTTATGTTGTCACATTGCAAATTGTTAGTGCAATTACCACCAAGTCATGAAACAGGAAATTAAAACTAATAAATCATAGTCTCATATTGTCTTGTATCCTCTCAAGAGTGCATATGATATTTTATTTTGCATTACATTTGGATTAAATGTTTAATTTTTTAATGTTGAAAAACATAAGGTGTGAATGAATTCAATGAATTTCGCATTATCAAATGCATTTATTCAAGTCTACATAAATAGACTTCTAGCAAAATTTAGGAAGTCTTCAAGAAACTCAGCATTAATAAAAATTGAACGGACAACTTAATAATGAATTTATTCTGTGTGAAAAGTCTGTATTATATATCTATCCTGTCCTACAAATAAAATGTCCGTATTATATATCACTCCTGCCCTACAAATGAAAAGTCCATATTATATATAATCCTGTCTATTTCATTTGTAGAATTTGAAAATAAGAAATCTGTGAGACTATAGCATAACAAATAACATACTTGAAAGTATGTTAATGTGACTTTATATATTATATATATATATGCATAGTTTTTAAAAGCAAAATCTGAAAAATCATTTTCAGATTCCATTATTAAGATATTTATCTTAGTTGGACGAGTTTCTCTTTTTTAATAAAAAGATAAATGGTTTGAAATAATCAAAATATTAATATTCATTAAGAAGTATGGAGTATTTAAGAATATGCAATTTGTTTACGATGTTTTGATCGGCTGCAAGTTACATATAGACTAGTGGTTAGAGACACAGCATAGATGATATTCAGCATTAATAATATTCATTAAGAAGTATTGAGTATATAAGAATATGCGATTAGATTACTATAATTTGATCGGCCGTAAGTTACATATAGACTAGTCATTAGAGATACAGCATGGAATCATACTTTTAGTATGTAGCGAAATTACAGTCTTTATCATATAAAGACATTCTCTAATTTTCCTATGTATGGAGTTCCCAAGCAATTTAGGTGTGGTAGTGACATTCATGGGCATAAGAATGTGTTACTACATTAGGTTAAGAAAATCTGGCCAGCCGTAACCCACTTATAAGCCTATTGGTCCTTATAATTTTAAAGTTAAGTCCTGATTCGTACTCCACTAACGTAACGTGAAGCGCTTTTAAGCATTTCAAACATAATATTGACAATGTCGGATATACCTAAAAAAAACTACAGTTTAAAAGTCTTCTTCATGTCAAGCTCTCCTGCATTTATCATTATTGGAATTATGATTATATCAGTAATAGACTTGAACCTAGAAAGGAACTGGAAGCATACCTATGATTATTCTGTAGTCTTTGTGCTTACACTAATCAAGTATAGTTTTCTTCGTATGATGTGCACGTGAATTTTATAGTTTTACAGCATATTTATATGTTCTCTCTGTAAATTGTGCTATCTTTATTTTTTAAGAGGTGTCTGTATACCGTGTGTCTTACTTAAGTCCCCACTGAACAGCACTTCTGGTAGTTTTGTGGATCATTTCAATTCCTTCAATGCCTTTATTGCCCGTTTCCCAAAAGGTACTCAGACATCTATTCAGGGTTGACCTTTCTATGGCTTCCCTGCTTTTTTGAGTGGCAGACATTTCTGTTTAGTAAGTACAGATAAAATGTACATATAGCTCAATTAGCGATTTTTCGACATTCCTCGCAAGAACATTTAAGATGGAAAAATATCGAATTTAGATAATTTAATAGGTCTTTTGTCTTTATCGATTATCACTGTGATAAGCTGTCAAAGAAATATCCTCCTAAAAGCCTACATCTTCGAATTTGATATTAGGAACACAAAATTCCTTAAGGTCTGAATACTATTTCAAGAGTAATATTAAAAATGTTACTACTATTGATTAAAGATATAATAATTTGGAGTTTGATAAATATATATTCATATAAAAACACATAATTTTTTTTTTTTTTTGGACATTGAATTTGATTATAGAAATTGCTTTCTTATACTCCGACAATAAGTATTTAAATCTTTAAACTACTATACTCTTGTACTAATAAATTATATTATATGCTAATAATAATAAATTTACTAAAATAAGTAATTCTTATTCTATATACCTCCATTTAATTATAACTGGGCTACAAAGAGTAAAAAAGGTTAGGTTCTGAAATGTTAATTCTAATAATATGTTCCATCTTATAAAATTTATAAATTAAATTTAAAAAACTTTAACATACAAAATAGTTAGATTATGTGAAAAATGCTTTTAAATGTTATTAACTTGCATATTTTTTTCTTTAAAAAATATGTTAGTTAATTATTTAAAAGCAAAAAATAATAAATAAACAACTTAATTTAAGCCACAAACTAAAATTTCAAACGAGCAGCTGCCGAAGCATGAAATTATTGTTCATTAATGTAATTATTATAATTTTTAATAAATATTTAATAGTCATTTTAAATTTGATTTTAAAAAAGATTAAATATCAACTGGAAAATTATGATTATTAAAAAATTGTTAATACACATTTAATTATTTTATTTGTTATAACATAAATAATTGTTTGAAAATGGTATATATTAATAATTTTTTTATTTAATATATATAATTTTATTTTAATAAAAAAACAAAAATGTTTATTTATATTTTTATTAACATATAATTAAATTTTTTATTTATTCAATGGATAATATTTTTACCCATACATTCGCTTATTGACGATGGTAAAAACCGATTTATTATATATTTTTCGTAAAGCTTCCTTCATTATTGTGATGTTTAACAAATAATTATTTTGTATTACAATAAATAATTATTTTTATTTAGTTTTTATAATTAATTATTTTAAATTTTCTATAGAGTTTGTAATGTATGGGGCATAAGTTGAGAGTCTTATTCGTTCATATTAAGAGTATTTTTAAATGGTTGATGCGCCATTGAAATGTTAATCCCAGAAATATCAAATAATTTCAAAATGGATTTCTCTAACTTAAGATATACAGACTATCTTTATAGTTTCATGTGAGATACAAAACATGGAATTATAGGAGACTATATAATGAACTAATACTACTACTTGAATATTTATATCAATCCTTTTTACTTTATATGCCACTGCGATTATGTAGCATTATTTTCCTACATTAATTAAGTGTCCGTAAAAGGTAATATACATTGTGACCGAAAAGCTTTCGGAAATTCTCATTTAAAATTCGCGCGCTGTATATTTTTCGATATTTTAAGTTTAT
>NC_051847.1:166495287-166615853 GCF_002237135.1 Teleopsis dalmanni
GTCGGACAGTTCGTTTACGGCAGCTGTTGAAACCAGTTCACCTCAGTAGTGCGTTGCGAAAAAAACAATGGAAAAAAATATTGAACAAAGAGTTTGCATCAAATTTTGTTTTTCGAACGAAATTTCGTGTGCAGAATCGTTGCGAATGCTACAAAAGGCTTATGGGGAATCAGTTTTATCGAAAACTCAAGTTTATGAGTGGTACAAAGCCTTTCAGGACTGTCGTACGACCGTCGAAGACATGCCGCGTTCTGGACGACCTTCGACCTCTACCACCGACGAAAACATTGAAAAGGCAAAGGAAATCGTGTTCAAAAATCCTCATGTGAGTGTTAGAGAGATAGCACGAGAGCTAGGCATCGGTCGTGAGATGGCTCGTTTGATTTTGGTGGACAATTTGTGTATGCGACGTGTCAACGCCCGGCTTGTTCCGATTCACCTCAATTTGTTCAACATTATCAACGATTTTAAGGCCAAACATTCAATAAATACCATCGAACAGCCACCGTATTCACCTGATCTTGCACCGTGTGACTTTTTCCTGTTTCCCAACCTCAAATTACCACTCAGAGGAACGCGTTTTGAATCCATAGAAGACGTAAAACAGAATTCGCAGAGGGAACTCAAAGCCATACCGGAAAGCGCCTATAAAAAATGTTTTGATGATTGGAAGAAACGTTGGCATTTGTGTATCGCTTCTAATGGAGCATATTTTGAAGGAGATAAAATAAATATTGATGAAGATTAAGAATTTTGCGTTTTATTTATTTATTTCCGGAAACTTTTCGGTCACAATGTACGTTATGTAGTTTTTACAGGGTTTTCTTAAAATTCGTTCTTTTTAATATAGTCTTGCACAAAAAGATAACAATATTTCGTCTTTTTGTTAATACTCATATATATAATTGTCAAATCGTTATTAAAACACTTAAGTTCCGAAAAATTTCAACATATTTTTTATATATATATCAAAAATTGTGTTAAGTCAAAAATGTTTCTAATATAAGAATTTTCTCTCAAAAAAGCTTTGTTAACAAAAGGAATTTGGATGAAAAAGAGTCAGAAGCGATCCATTACTTAGCGATGTATCTTAAAATTTGTACCTTCTGGTGGGATTTATACGCTTCTTGCTTAATTAGGTATCACTTTTTTAACAATGAGAAGAATCGGAATGTAACCATCAATAGCGCCATTAATAGCGATTTGGTTTTACATGTGTAGGTGTGTGTGTGTATATGAAATATTTCAGAATTTTGGTCTCAACAAGATTGTGATAATCGCATATATCTTATTTACACTGCACTACATATTACAAAGAAGTTAATCAGTTATGAAGACAAGTGATCTTTGATTGTATTGTCTTCAGTAAGGCAACTGCGGATTTAACATCATAGGATTTACAGCCGATATATAACATTTTTTAGAACTATTGCAAGATATGAGTTTATATTGAGGACAGTGATTTTTTTATTGGAAAGGAACATTGACAACATCATCTTTAAAATACAACATTTAATATACGAAAAAGCTATAGCAAAGATCTAGGAAATTGTTTGTAAGTTACTTCTGTAAGGACTTCTTATTTGTCATTATTAGGACTGTTAGGACTTCTTTTGTCATTATTGACATAAAATAAATTATCAATAAAAAATTTGAGACATTTATTTTTCTTTTATATCTCCCACTTTTTAAAAAAGGCTTTATATGTAAAAAGTCTTGTGTACAACGTTGAAGATTTCAATGAACTTTCTGGGCACTTTTTAGACAGTATGTATTTTAAATGTTTAGTTATTTAATGACGTACAACTTTACAATTTAATAATACATTAAGATTAATGAATTTAGTTTCTAGCATATAATGTAAGTTAAGGTAGGTTGAAGTACCGGCCTTGTGCCCAAAGCTCACTTATCCCGGTGTGATACATTGGTTTCATACTAAAATCAATTAAAAGTAATTATAATTGAATGATATATGTTAATGAAATGTGCTCATAATTTTCTCTCCATTCATATATGGATACCCTCCATATATTTTGAAACCTACTGTCAGAAGTGTCTAGACTAGTTTAACGACATTATTGGAACATTATTGGATTTGTTTTTCAATGTTTAGTTCTTTAAACCCGTGATTTGGTTGCTGTAGACACAGATGTTCGACTACAAAACTGTCATAGTTTTTTTAATCGAACCCATGTGTTACCATCTCCAGTCTTAGTGGGTCAATATACATAAGAAAATAATTTGTTTGCTCCGTGTGAAAAAATTATAACATTTTGTCAACTAATGTAATTAATTTTTTAGACTTTTTAGCATGCAAAACATATTTTTTTCTTCAGATATTCAGGACGTATGCGAGTTAGGCTAAGTTGATGCTAAACCAAATGGGAGAATTTTTGGGATTTTTTGCACTGCACACATTTAGCCATTTATCCACACGTATCGACACATCACTTCATTATCGGCACAACTTAGAATTTCCCTCATTTAGAACGCAACTTAGCCTAACTCGCACGTCCTTAATAACAGGAACAGTTCTTTTAAACTATCGAGAATTTAATTAATATTAGTATTAGTAATTAAACTAATATCTTCTTCTTGTTTTGTACGAACTACTAGACTAATGTTTACTCAAAAAAAAAAATTTGATTATTTTATAATATTTAGCTTGACTTCTCAATGCAATTTCATTTTCTAGTTCGAAAATTTATTGAGTGTTATACTACACGTAGGTTTTTGTATAAGAAATCTGATGTTCAAAACCAAAAACCTTTCCAGGAACCATATTTGTAATCATAAAATATTTATTCAATTAGAAATATCATAGATATATACTTTGTTTATTTTCATTTTAAAATTTCATACATTCTAATTCTGTAACAAGTTTGTGTAGTTAATTTGAATAATATTATTTTTAATTTTTCACAATTATTTTCTTATTCGTCTAATGTCTAGTAAAGTCTAATAATGTTAAGTATCACGCAAAATGATAATAAGGATTTATAAAAACCAAAGTCAGCGGAAGTTACACAAAAAAAAACCCACAACAAAAGTATTTAAAAATTATGAAGATCAAAAGTTTAAGTTTCATTTTGAGTAATGTAATAAATTTAATATAAAAAATTGTGATTAATAATATTTTTTCGTATGTTTCCATAAAACAATTGAAGCGAACAAAAGTAAACCACATAAATAAAACAGCTATAGACAAAGAAAATTGAGCACTGATATTGTACCCTCCACAAAAACGATTTAATTACATTGGAGGAACACGGTACGTAAACATCGTATAGTATCTACTAAAACATAACTTCATCTCACATATACGACTACGGTCCAATCATTAACAACGCAGTTTCTAAGGCCGCACACATTTTTAACCCACCAGCAGTCATCATCATCATTAGAAATTGCAACAATCTACCAAAATCGTCAATGGGTTATTTGGCCTTAAGTTATTTTTGATGTTCCACGGCCGTAATCACATCCAGTAACTTGCGAGCATAAACGGCAGTGAATGAATTCGTAAGCAAACGAATCATTCACACAAATCCAAACTGCAAATGCCGTTTGGATTACTGCTGTGGTATGCCAACTACAACTACAACAACAACAACTGTTGCAAAGTAGACAATAGTTGTTGTCTGCACTTGTTGCTGTTGACCAATTTGGCAGCAATCGTATTCGCATTCGCGTTCGCGTTCGCAATTTGTTCGCTAGCGAAATGTTCGTGAGTGATAAATGGTAGCTAAATTACATCAAAATTATTAAACGAAAATTCCATTTGTTACTTACGCACTTTTGCGCAATCATTTTTTCGTTCGAAATTCATGGCTAGTCCACGTCTCCTTAATGGGTGTTTCTAGTCTTTCTAGTTACCCACTTAATTACTAAATGCAATCGCACAATTAAAAACTAATTTTTTTCTCCAAAATCTTCGTAATTCTCTGCAACGCATTAGCCAACATTTATGGCAATGTTGCCATATTGAAACAAAATAAAAATGGAGTGCTTAAAATAACACGTAATTTTGATTTATTTTAGCAGAAGAAAAGTGTTTAAAATGCGCTTAAGAGTTTTTATGGAGAGGTAAACATATTCACTACTTAGTCCAAAGTCATTCTTTAGTATTGATAATTAAGTAATTAATTAACTTAATAATTAAGTAATTCCTTAAAAATTAATACTCAAACTAGTCTGGATGCGCGATTTCTAGGTATGGGGAACAGGTGGTAACTCGAAGTTAGAGATGCTACGGAAATAACAGAATATTAATAAATGCTGTTAAATAACTAACTAAAGAAATAGTAAAATCGAATCAGTTTTCAAAGGTATTTTGTGGGTTTCTCAAATAAAATAAATAAAAAAAATAAATAATAAATAATTAAATAAAAGTCATCAAGATTGATCTTATCAAAAAATACATAAAGGATAGAACCCTGAAATTATTTGTGAAATCTGACAGACTTACCAACACCGCGTTATCAAATCTCAGAATGCTTACAGGCTCCTCGGAAAGGTATGCAGATCTGAGGTCAATTATTGCTTAGTCTGATGAAGTTATAAAAAATAATCTAGTCAACGTGTAGAAAGGGGTTTTGAAGAAACCTCGAGTTAAAAAAGAGTATGTGCTTAAGTGCACTAGCGTTTTAAGCTTCAATATAAAATAGCTTTAGAGACACTTAGGATAGCTCCCATATGGCTTTACTTTGTAACCAACAAATACATACGAAGGAGTCAATAATAGTAATAAGAACGAATTAAACAAAACTAGTGTAAGATTAATAATCATTTTATCGCTTTGGTTGTAATCTGAGATGATACTGGAGAAGAAACGTAATAATAAAGATACCAGGTTCAGAATTTTTTCTTTAGAACATCGAATTAATAGATGAGTTTTAAATTTTTAATAATATAATAGTTGTGTATACATGTATGTCTTGAAACTAGTTAATTCTTATAGGTTTCTGTTAACTACATAGCTTATATACAAAAACGCAGCCAAGAACTATATTCTCTTGATAGTTCAATACCTACAATCAATATCTTTAAATCTATGATGCACATTTGCTTCATTAAAAAGTCTAAACAAGGTTGGAAAGTGCCACAATTAGTACCAAGACATGAAAATTATTGATAGTATCTTGCCAATCCATAAATTCATGTAGAACTGCAAAACTAATAAATTTGAATACGAACAAAATCTGCAACATTATATCTCTTTTTACTAGTCCTTGCTTGCTAGGCAGACAGACACAAATTTTCAATAAACGCTCTTTTCAGTTTTTGGCAAGAGGACGATGAAGAATTATCAAGCTCATACACATTGTCAATATATCCAGCCTTGCTAAGAAGCAGTAATACAAATAACACTTTTTGAGGACCCCGAAGAAATATCATAAGCTCAAATCGGAGACCTTATAAGATTCTTAAAGAAAATAATGCTGATTGCTCTAGATTCAGGAATACACATATCATAAAAAGTTCTCTAATCATTTTAAAAGAAGATATCCTCAAGCAAGAACCCTTAGATAATGCAACGGAGCTATATGAGGTTTATGGGTCTTTAATCATAATCTACAGATTTATTTAATAGATAATAAATAAATATTAAAAAATATATATTACCACTTATTTGTTTCATTTTCTGTATAAAATGGCTTATTCAAAGAGCAAATCAAGATATTATCATATCTAAGAATCGAACGCATTTAAAATAATGAAAGAAGAGAATCTGAGAAGACTAATCCTAAATATTTTAAGGAGAATTTGAACTTTAAAACAATCGTTTGTATATACCACTAATATCTATATTTTTATTGACTTTATAGTATTTCAAATAAAGCTAACTAACACCGCCGCTATCCATTATTTTTGCGACTGTTTTTTCTAAGAAATTTAATATGTTTTCATAACGAAAACCATTCCAAAACCGATGGGTCTAATGGTATTTATATAAAATTTGCTGTACTTTTGTTGTTGTTGCAGCACGCACTGATCAGCTTGTGTAGTTCTTTTAAGGACTGCTGACCGGCAATTGATTGTCAAACTCGGTGAGTGGCACCGAAACATAGATCTAGACGTTCTTATGAATATCTTCTCTTATATCATATCTTATGAATATTACGGTGTAACTATCAAACTAACCATACTTTTTTTGTAAGAAAACTGAATAGGTTTTAGTGACAAAATTCAAGAATTATAAATTTTAGAACATTTCGTGAGGCAAGCGGTCATCGTTTTTTGTATTCGTTCTGAAGATTTGGACAAATTTTCAATAATTTATTGGTGCAAAAACCTATTATAAAAATTACAGTTTGCTTAATTTGGAAGTTATATTCCTTAGTTTTCCAATTAGTTCTAAAAATATTGCATAAATTGTTATCTCAAAAGTTTCGTAAACCTTAAATGTTACACAATTGCATATTTTAAAATATTTTAAATAAATTAGTCAATCGAAGTGTTTATAAATTGGCATTTTATTCAATTGTTTTTCATATGACTTAACAAAATATTTAAGAATTTTAAAATGACTAACAAAACTTTAGAATGTTTTTCATGCAACATTCACACTTCATGGTAAAAACTCCAAATTTAATCTCTTGCAATTAATTAGAGAATATTTTTTAACAAATCTTAAAAACTAAAGAAAATATTTATTTTTATATTTCGAAATTTAACTAACAAAACCAATTAAAACCTAAATTCAAATGCTAATTTCGAGATTACAATCGTTTAGTAGGTAGGGAGACCTGCTCTCAAAGTCGAATCAAAGCCAGCCATTGACCCTACCTACACAACCCTAAACCAGTTTTTGTTTTAAACTCACCTGAACAGAATTATGGCTTCATAATGCTACAAAAATTCTACCTGTCAATGGACACTGCTACTTAAAAAGCAATATACTCGTAGATACTTTTCCGAACATTTAAAAGTTGATTAACGGCAACAGTTGCATTTGGTGCATTTGGTGCGCTGCTCAGATAAATCGTTTTGATCACACCGATTACAAAATGGCGCAAGGAAAGAGCACATTTTTTTATCTATTATATACACGTATCATATGTATCTTACTATATTAAAATAATGATAAAATAATGCATTTTAAATTAAATAAATTCAGATATTCAGATATAAAGCAGTTCTCAATAATCGATCTGTCGTACGAACAGTTAATGGCTATATTACGGAGTAGATCTTGCCATATTTGCATATTCATAAGAAAACAGTTCGGAATGCATTAAAGTAAAATTTTAATAACGAAACAGCACTATAATTTAGCAAATAAGCCATTTAAAATAAATATTATTTTAACTTTATCGTTAAGCAAGTGTCGCAAGAAATTATTTATTGCAGTTTATTGCGCTTTATTGCACTCGTTGACTTCATTTGAAATGTCAACGAAATTGCCGTCTTCCTCGACGTATCCTAAAATTAGTACTTCTCAATAAGCATTTTGTAAGCACCTTAAATAGTAGTGGATCATGCCATTAAACCAATGGCAGCATGGAGTTAAACTTGGCTTTATGGGTGTAATGTATATCACAAAAGGTGCCATGCAATCCCATCTTGTCACGTTGTTGCGTATCACGCACTGACGTGTACTACACGTCATATACTTACGAGTACATCTACAACTTTATATAATATAATGAAGCTATTAAGACTGTTCCCTTATTATGGTGTTTATAGTAATTGCAGAAAGAGCACATCGGAAGTTTAGCCCACTTAAGTGCGCTCTGCATGGTAGTGATGTGCTAGTGATTGCGTTAACTTATGCATATTTTTAAAATGCGCTTCTACATATACGACTATTTAGCATATATAAAATGTCTTCATTTAAAATGCAGCTAACAAACTGCACCGACATTAAAGCCATAATAAAATAATAAAAACAATGTAACAAGCGATGCAAGCAACCAATTTGAAGTAATTGGAACCGCTCTTGTTAATCGCACTAAAATGCGCATGTTTCGCTGGTCGAGTCGACGAGTCGTCAAGTCGTCGAGGAAATGTCCAACCCAACGAAAAGTATACTGTGAAATTGTTCTAGCATCGATTTTAGTGCTAATAATTCTTGTACTACATCAAATTTTTGAATAATCTAAGACCACGATAAGGAATGCGCGCTCAACGTACTCATCAAGTATTCATTTTGTGGCCAAACGCCAATTACTGAGTCCTTACATGCGAGCATATCTTATACCGCATAAGATACAAAGATACTCGTACTTGTTGCGCGCTACTATTCGCTACTCTAAAAAGATAAAATATGTATTTTAATGCTTTTAAATTGTTAATGAAATTCAAATTTGTGCTACTTAAAAAACTTATTTATAAAATGCTCATGTAATTATATTGCTTGGTCATAAAATTACCTTAATCAGTACACGATGAATTATGTTGACTTAATATTATATATCAGTAGAACTTTATTTTTATATAAAAACAAAAAAGAAAAGAACTTTTTTGATATATGTAAAGAAGATCTAATTCATACCCTTCTCATATACCAGACTTACATATTTTATAAAGTACAGAACATTGTTGGCTTTAAAGAATGGAGGCCTAAGGCTATCAGCCATTGAGAACAAAATTTTATTTAGTATTATTTTTAATAAATATTAGTCTGTAAAATATTTCTCTAATATTTTTATTTAATCAGTTAGTTTTGATAATGTATTTCAGTGAAATCCGCAATTTTGAGAAAATTATTCTTATACATAACATCTTAATTCTAAAGACATGGAAGTTTGAAGTCGTTAGCTTTTCCATTGATAGCACTAACAAAAACCATATAAAGCCAACTAGTATATGAAGTATTTACTTTGATTATATAAACAATTAAAGTCTAGTAAAAGCACCAGTCGACTAGATAACGAGTCTATTTCTTATTAGTTAAGTTTTTCTATTAAAATCTTAATATGTTTCACTCACAATTTAGTCAAGTTTATTAATCACGCTTCAAAACTCTAACTTTTGGAAAATTCATTTTACTTTTATATTAAAATTTAAAGATATTTCACAAACGATGTAGTTTCCAAGTTATTTATATAATATTTTCAAGGTTCCATTTTTCACAAATGCTAGTTATAGCTCAGAAGTGCTATGTAAGACTAAGAGAATATAGCACTATAGCACTATGAGATGTTTATAAAACTTCTTATAGTGTCAACTGTTGTTTATAGCCAAGCACCATTTTCTCATAAATATATATTTATCCATTGCTAATAAACTTAAATTACTCGATGAGTATCTTTTTACACTAGCTCAACGGTTCCTCACCCACCTGCATAACCTGCCTCAACGTTTTGACTCCTAGCATACTTTCCTCATTCATCTTGCTAGTCACATCTTGCGGAAAATCTTCTCAATACTTCTACTTACACTGCGTTGAGAGCTATTAATGTGCCTCAATCGTCCTCCTCTATACACCGTCCTCTACAACCTGTCTGCCTACAAAGAAATTAAAGTGACTAATTTATATTTTATTAATTGTGATAATAAACTCGTTCATCTCTTTAAGGAAAATTATTTTTGTGTAGTTCAATATCGTCCTTAATTCATTAGCAAACATTTTTGAGCTTTTGATTATTGTTACTAAAATGTATTGACTTAGTTTTAAATATTTTTACAACCAATAGGATATTCTCCCATGGAATGTTCTTACTACAATGTCAAAAAATGTACTTATGTCATCTATTTTTCACAAGTTTTCTTAGAGCAGATGATCAAATACAATAATTTTTTTAATGTACCTCAATTGATTTGAATGAAAATTACTCAGATTAATCTTTACTATCGATTGGTTATCGGTGCTGAGCTCTATTTACATTGAATTCTTCAACATTAAGACAAATGGGCATGAAAAACTCATTTAAAAAAGTTTGACGGAGTGAGAAGATTGCAACTCATAAAATTTAAGTGAGAGATATTGAAGGACTTGACCTTCATGATTAAGATCAAATCTGTAAGAATGATGGTAGAGCAATGAGTGTCAGAAGAAGCGTAATATAACCATGTCCGACACCGTCGGGTATGTAGAAGCAGATACTCGTCAATGCGAAAAGTCAGGGAATTGAAAAAATACTTTTTACTAGACTTGCCCTTATAATAAAATGAGTCGAAGAGGAATTTGCACTCAAATAGGTGGAAAATAATGGATTGCTGACTATATATGGTGGGTCACAAAACTAATTTAATTAAAAATTAATTCTAATTGAAAAATAGAACATCTTCATCCAGTTTTTACTTTTAAATAATTAGAACATAAATTTTTAATGAATTAATTTTTCTATAAGATTTATATATTGTATAAATATATATTATGTATTTTTGTATATATTTATATATTCTCCGACTTACGGCGAAAGCCATAATCGTATAAGGAAAAATTAGAAACTATTAATGTTAATTAGATTAGGTTTTACTTATTTTTAGTATAATTATTTATAATATTTATAATATTTATGTTTTGTTTATTATGAATTATTGAAGATGTATAAAGTTAATTTTGTGAATGTAAATATAACCTATATATAATAAAGAAGAATACAACTACTACTGTTTATATATTGAATAATAAAAAGGTATTCTTGTCTGCTGTGTATTTATCTATTTATGTTTCATTAAGAAGGTTACACATAATTCAAATAATTCTTAATCGTATTTTGCTCTGCAAAAAAGTATCTTTTTCATGCCGCCGACTTCCTTCTTAAAATTGTTCTTTTTATAGATATTTTCCTTTGTTTATCGTTTGTCATACAAGTAATGTCCTTGACGTATTGTACTTTGATATGCTAAATATTTTGAAATGTAAATATTTGCATTTCAAATTTGCGAAAATCCTTTGTAATCCTCTCGGTAGCGCATTGTCTGTACCACATTGACACGCTGACCTTCACTGTGGACATTTCAACTCTTGGTGGCAGTGATGCTGCATCCAGTCCAGAAATGTCATAAAACTGCGTTTTGCAAACTTCAATGTTTGTTCTTGGTACAAGTATCTCAGATACTGAGCAATGCTAGGCATAATTGTTTGTTCATCTATTTTACTTTTATGGATTTTCCTCTGTTCTACAAAAGACTGTATTTGCTTTACTATTTGTTAAATCGCCAGTAGAGGTAAATGGATAACAATGATTTGATTTATGATATTTGTGTTTGGTTTCCAATCTTTTTGTTTTCATCTTAAATGGTATACGAATGCCATATACGAGTGAGATACTTTAACTGGCCTAAGTACGTTTGTGCAACGTTGTGAAAATTATTTACTCCAACTTTTAGTTTCATTTTAGTTTTTACAGAGTGTAGTGAAGTTAGTAAGTGTTTCAAGTATTTATAACTAAAAGTAGTAAAACCAGATCTGATTTGCAATCTACAAAATGATTATTTCAGTGCATAATTATATGATAATCTTAAATTGTGAATACGAAGAAGTTTGTGTGTCAATAATTAAAAATATAAAAAATTACACTATTTATTGAATTTAATGCATGTTTATCTTAAATGAGAATATTTAGAAAACGATCTACAGCAGATATTCGCCCAGCATGCAGGAATGATTAAAGTAAACATAAGCACACCTGTTAAGAAATGAAAATCCAAAAGAGCAGAAATATCTGAAAGAACTCAAACGCAACGCAACGGAACGCAACGCAGCGCGGTTTGGCGGTTTGGCGTACACAACTGATTCGATTCAATCGATAATTAATGATTTGCGATCGATACAACCATCAATTGATCGTTAAATTTGAAAATACAATTCGAGTACGAGTATATTGGTGAGCTCACACACAGGTGTAAAGAGTGTAAAGAGATCTGGTGGTGGTGGAGACTAGTCTTCGAACTCTTATAATGAAGTGCTTAGTTGGCTGTATTATGAATGAATTGGACCAAATTGAATTGCCGTGAAATAAATGGTTGTCGGCTGTTGTGGTAGCAGAAGGCGTTTAACGTTAAACGTTAAGCCAATCGATCTGTCATTTCTGCATCATTTAGTAAAATAATTGACTCTATCACTTCAAGGTATTTTGGCACATCATTTGTCAAAAGACTATGAACGTTGAAGTAAGTGTTTTGAACAAATGACGATTATTATGAAGCTAATTTATTTGATTTTAGTTATTAACAATATATAATAAATTCTATATAATATTTTTGAGTATTGTAGGCTAGTTTGGGGCAACGCATATAATAAATTTTCATTATACATTATTTACACAAGTCGGTGTGGTCTATCTTATCAGATCAAAATAAATCATAAAATTTACCAATACCATATATTACTAGCTCTATATATAATTTATTTGATATTATGAGTATCTTGAGATATGCGTGTAACTATTAACACTATCCAAAGAACTAAAATTACAAAAAAAATATATAAGTTCAGTTAAAAATTTTTTTAGTTATTAGTTTTATTTATTTTTTATGGTAGATTATTTACAACTTATCTTAGAGATAATTATCTTAGAGATAATTATTAAAGACAATAATTTAATTTGTATTGAAGATACACAGTTTTCGTTTGATCATTATAACTTGATAATTAAGTTGATTATAATTTCAATAAAGTTGATCCAATCATACCTTATTGAAATAAAGAAGACACGTAAGGCGTACGTGTCTTCTTTGACCCTTCTAATTTCATCAGTTTCATCAAATAATGTAGGTTAACGTGAACACTTAGACTTTAATAGCAATTTACCGGAGATAGCCATTAAATAATGCTATACACAATATAGTATAAAAATTAAAAAAGAAAAGAAGGGACTTACGAAGTTATCAGTGCCTGAGAAGTCTATTTAAAAACCATTATTTTATAGTTTATAGTAAATGACCCTTTTAAAACGACTTCTACGCTAAAACGATGAGTGGTACAGGTACAGTTATTTTGTAAGAGCACTATATATATATATATCTGCAATCTAATAAAGTTTAATATAGTCTAATATAGTTTTTTATGTATATTTGTATATGTATATAGCAATTTACCGGAGATAGCCATTAAATAATGCTATACACAATATAGTATAAAAATTAAAAAAGAAAAGAAAGGACTTACGAAGTTATCAGTGCCTGAGAAGTCTATTTAAAAACCATTATTTTATAGTTTATAGTAAATGACCCTTTTAAAATGACTTCTACGCTAAAACGATGAGTGGTACAGGTACAGTTATTTTGTAAGAGCACTATATATATATATATCTGCAATCTAATAAAGTTTAATATAGTCTAATATAGTTTTTTATGTACATTTTTTTGGACATACTTTCTTCATTTAAATATTGTAAATATTGAAGTGAACACATCTTGCTCACTTCCATTTAATGTTTTCGTTCCTTGGATCAAGAAATTAGCTTAAAACCTTTTTCGGCTGAGGGTCTTTTACGTAGACTATTGTCTGTCATTTTGCTCATATCTCGGTAAATATTGAAATCAACACCTCGTAGTTCATTCCACATGACTTTTTCGTTTCTTGGATTAAAAAATCATATCCAAACTTTAGATGACGTTCTTAGTAAACTGTAAGTATATGTGCATTAGTATTAGTTTATAAAACACTTTGACTATATATATTTTTATATTATTTTAAACAAGGACTTTAGTTTGCTAAAAAACCATGGGGTAGATAAAGATTCTAGTCAAATTCAAGTTTTACTTGGTACAGAATAAACAAGAGACCAGTTAGCTGTTTTAACTAAAATGGAAGCATTTTCATATTAAGGTTTTGAAGTCACTGTCACTAAGTTTAAGAAAACATATATTGAGTCTTCATTCTAAAATAACTTTTGTCTTGGTTGTGGTTGCTCCTTTGATCAGTAGTATACTAAAATCTGAAATTTTTTTTTTGTTTTTTTTGATGGAGATGTCGTCTTATAAAGTTAGGGACATAACATATGTTAGCAAAGTTTTTAGACTTGTCGAGGCTTGTTCAGGTTTATCGATCTAGTTTAGCTGTGCCGTTTTCTATGTTATTCTTTTGTCACCTTTTTTGGTGACTTTCCTGGTCTAGTGTATGCATAATATTTATCAGCAATATCATAACGGGCTATTAGTTATGAACAAGTATACTTTAGACGTTGCGTCCACTACTATAAAATTTCGCTAACATAATTGGTTACCGAGTCGGCTGAAAGGTATATAAACGGATATGCACACATAAATCGACTTGTCTTCTTGTGCTGATCGAGTATATAAGTTTTATGGCAAAGGGCATGGCAAAGTTAGTGTGGTCTTCATACACAAGAGTTTTACATAAGTCGTATATGTTAAAAATACATCCCAAAAAGAGAAGGATACATGCATTTAATGTCAGTCTTAGTAATAATCTTCATTCATAAGACTGTGAGGTTAAGGTAAGTTGAATGTTTCGGCTCGTTTAGCGCACTTAGGCCTGACAATTGGGTACATTGTAACATCACCATTTATATACTATAACCATATAAACATATATAATCATACATGCATAAACACGCTCAATAAGAATCCAACAGTTAACGCTATCAGAGTGTGAAGGGTGTATATATTATAATTCAGGATGATAGAAATATTTGCAAGTAGTTTGTTTGAATTTATCATTATATATAGCATTAAGTGGCATTTTTAAAGAGCAAAGTAAATGCTAATTATAAAATTTCATAAATATGTAAACATAATTAGTAGCTAATGTATCTAAATACTTATATAGTGTTATTTTCGTATTTTTGTTTATAAAAAACTCAAAAGTCTATATTTTTAAGAAATTTCATTGTGTGAGGTTTTTATGGATGCCACTTATCACTTTACTTCATTTACTATTCGAAATTAATGCCGTCATTAATATTCGGCTAACACTTAGTCTGCCAAATACTATCGGTGCGGAAATACTGGAAGATTTCCACATTGCATGCCGATTGCTTAGACAATTTGGTACCACGTTACACATAAATTTAAAGTTTTCTTCCTAAATTTACAAACAAACAAATATACACAATCGTTTAATTATAATCACACCGCCAAGTATTGTTCTCACTTCTGGATATTGAATGCAAAGTGTTTGATTCGCCTTCTCGTGTTTAGGCTCTTGCAAGAGGTTTGTTTATATTAATTTGGAAGTTTGGTTACTTTAATGATGCTTTGGAATGATATTTCAACAGAAGATCATTAATTTTCCTCATTCAATAGGGCATTTAAGGACCTTTTCCAGCCAGCATTTAGCACATTACTTTGCTTAATTTTTATTGTTTAACACAAATTGTTTTTGTTTTTGTGTTTTTGTGTTTTGTTTAATGCGATTACTTATGGTCTTCCCCGTGCTGGTGGCTTGGTAGACTTGTTGGCAATTTGGGCATTATTAAAATAGGTCGTTCCAGTATTTTCCACATTTATGTGTACTTATAAAAATAAAAGAGCCCGAGACTGAGAGTGTGACTGAGACTGAGACCGAGTGCAATAAAAAGGTGGAATACGATTTCATTAATTTTAGCTCTTGTTGCGTTTTGTTATTAATGATGTTCAACAAGATGAATTTGGCGTGCTTGTGTTTTATAGATGGATTTGATAATGGCTTCGAGTACCGGTGATGTTGAGTGTGTACTATCACAGGCGTATCGCGGGTGGTGTTTTGTTTATTTTGCACTTTTTATTGTTAATGCTCTTCTACATACTTCTACTACAATATATATTATTTGTGTGTTTTAATTTCTCACTTGCGTTATATTGTTTTTACTTTTAATTAATTATTCGGTCTTTATGGTTAAGCGCTTTTTAGAACCTGTGTAAAAATTTGTTTATAATTTTTATATACCAGCAATATTATTGCTTCTTGTTGAGTGATGATATCAGAAATTTATTTGACAGGCGTTTTCATATTTTGACTGTAGCAGAAATTCTCCTTTTGAATTGATTAATTATTCTAACATATTAAATGAGGTATTAAAAAAATTTTAACAATCGCAAATATGAGGTTTTGTTTTTAACAAATTATTAATTATTCATATAGCAGAAAATTTAATATCGATGAATATGGGTACACTTAGAGTTTTATATAAAAAGTTAATAATTATGCACAAAATGGTCTTTAAAACTTTTTGTTCAAATACCTTCTGCTCAAAAACTACTCGGATTTTGTAAATAAAACACATAAATTTTAATTTTATTCCAAATTTATTTTATCTCCTTCAAAATATGCACCTTCTGAAGCGATACACATATGCCAATGCTTAACCCAATCTTCCATACACTTTTCGAAGGTCGTGAAGGTATGGCTTTTAGTTCCTTCAACGAATTCTCTTTTTATCGATTCAATCGATTCAAAACGCTTACCACGATGGGGCAATTTGAGTTTCGGGAACAGGGAAAAGTCGCACGGATCCAGATCTGGCGAATATGGTGCCTGAGCGATGACAGTGGTGCCGTGTTAGGTCAAAAAATCGCGTACAACATGAATTTTCCATAGTAAAAATCGCTAAATGCACTTGAGGTAGTCTCACATTAACAGCTGCTGTAAACAAACTAATTGACAGAAGGCGCTCAAACTTGTACCATATATCAAAAAAGGGTGTACCAACATAACAAAAAATATTTGTGAAAAAGGTCTATTACTTAACAAGTTGTTAACAAACAACAAAATCCGGATACTTTTTGAGCAGAAGGTATTACTTAAATACAGAAGTTGATAAAATTACTATAATACTTTGCAATTATTAGTTCTGTATTCATACTAAAATATTAAAGAAAGAAAGTTTAAATTTAAAATGATGCACCATAATCATCAATTAATATTTATTATTAATTATTTGGCAGGACCCGAGTTCGATTCCTGGTACTTGCAGTCTCAGAAATAATTATTTACGAATAGTTAAATACAAGAATTATTTCCAAGGCCACTGATGATGGGTATTTGGCAATACTCGAAACAGTTGTATGGTCAGCCAAAAATTCAATTATTTAAAATAATATAAAAAATAAATAAAATTTTTGTTGTTGTAGTTCATTACTGTTCGAAAAAACTTCTTTGTTAATTATTTATTAAAAAATATTTGATTTATTAATAATATAATTAGTAAATAAATTTATAATTATTTATTGATACTAAATTTATTAGTTATCATAAAATGCACTTAAAAATATTCGAACGTAGTCCGAGCTAAACTCTGCAAATTCCCTTAGTTTGAATATTATATCAATAGGAGTACATAAAAATTGTTTGCTTCCCTTAGCTTTTGTCTATTGATTTTGAATATTTGAAGATGCCAAACGGATCAACTTTGGATACGAATTGTTAATAATAATATTTTTTGAAATTTGTTGTGATTTATGGGATTTATGGGAGTAAAAAAGATTTACTCGAGTTTCCAGACCTCTTTCAGTTTTATAGAAGCTAGATGAAGACAACGGAATAATTTCGTGGCCTTTACTGATAATAGGCAAATTATTCACCAGGCAATAGTTGGTGAATATTTAACTGAACATGTCACAAAAATGCAGAGTCTTAGTTAGTTAGATTAAAAGTATTTTAGAAGTTAGAAGAAGCACTTTTAATATTAAGTTAGGAAAGAATTGCTTAATTTAGCGCTACAAGTATGATGAAGTCAATTAAGCTAACAACTTGTAGACCTGAACAAGTTGTTTGATTTAACATAGGTCTCCGACATTGGAACAATACTCAGTTGATAAAGTTCGATTTTGTTGATCGGTAGCAGCTTACATAATAATCATCAAAACAATATTCACTGTAGAGGTTTACCACTATGGACAACGTCAGATGATGAATCTATAACAGATTAGAGATAAAATGAAGCACAAAAAAATTGTGTGAGAACATGTCATTCTCTGAGTTGACTCTATCTTACTAGATATCAAAACTGTATTTCTAATAATAAGTTCTTCAATAATTTCGTTCAAATATATGTAGATTGTTATCTGACACGAGATTGCAAAGGTACTATAGATATGAAAATTACTAAAAAAAATAAGTATGATAATGTAACTTAAAAATTGACTTTAGATATGAATTATATTGACATTGTAAAGGCGATAATAGCTTCTTATTGTATCTTCATGGGAAAAAGCCACTCTGATTTTATCCGGATATAGGTTTCGATGTTTAGAATCTCGAGTCAGTCAAATTCTTCAGATAGTACTCATTATTTTACGCACTTTTGGCTATCTATACAACCATTAACATTCATTTTCATTAGAGTACGATTAGTAGTTTATAATGGAGTATAGTTTTTTGTACTAATGTACAGAAGCAGTTTTTAAGAACTAGACAATAAGCTAATTTTATATATATTCTTTCAAGCAATTAAATGTTTATATTCCAAAACTTCTATATTCTTTTTCTTTCTTTTTCAACTTCTTCAACTTCCTAAACAATGAATACTGTAGAATAACCTATTATACTTTTTTAGAAAATCTAGGGGTTTTATATTATAAAACGTAACCCATACATCTACTTAATAATTTTTACAATTTTCACCCCTATTATTTGAAGTTTTTAATCTGATTGTCAACATTAACTAATTAAAAGCTTACTTATTATATACCCGCACTTCTGAGTTGAAAGTATATCTTCTGCGAAAAAACGAAGACATCTAGTTAAAATTGTTTTCACAATATTGTTTACTAAATTCTTAGGAAGAAGAATCTCTCTTTCTCAAAACATTTACATTGTTCTTTTTATTATACAGAGTAATTCGACTTCAGTTATGACGAAAGTGACTATTATATTTAAAAAAAACTAGTACATTTGGTAGAGAGGTTTCGAAGAGTAGTAAACTACAACAACAAAAATTATTTGTATTTTATTTTGTTTGAGTTTTTGACCAACCATACAGCTGTTTCGAGTATTGCCATAAACCCATTATCAGTAAAAAATAATTGGGACTCCATATGAGATTATTTAGCTACTTTACTCAATTTCTATTAATCTGTTCTATTAAGAATTACTACTCAAAGGTTCGACTATTTTGTTTACTTTGTTGAAAAGAATTTTATTAATATCTACGCAATGCATACGATACAACAGAAAATGATTAAAATCACAATTGCATTCCTTAATATCTCTTAAAGAATTCCATAATAAGCGTGAGGGTGCGAAAAGTATTCTTGGTATTTGTAATTTTCTAAAGTAAGGCAAACACGTTTTGTGATTTAAGTCCCAAGAGTATGACACTCCTATAAACTAATTTTAACAAAAATAAAAACAGGGAAACTATACATTATTAGATTCGTCATTTTTTTTTTTTGAAGATGGGTAGATGGAATATTTGATGAAAACTCGTGTTTCTAAAAATCAAATATTTGATTATTCTATGCAACACAGGCATGCAGTAGGCAGGCAGGCTGGCAAGCTAGCAAGCCGTCAGGCGGATATATCAGAATTGACTTGAAGGCTTCAAGGCTTCAGACTAAAGTCCTTACAAATGTCACACTTGAATTTCACTTTAGTTTTTCTGATTGTGCACGCACATACCCTTTCTGCTGAACTTAAATACTTAGTAGCTACCCCATTTAACTGAATATCAACTTCCCTCGACCATGGTAGTCGCAAAGCGTATCCTCTTTTGTCGTTGTTCTACCATTTGAAACTGAAATGGAAAACAAAAATGTCTGACATTGACAAATGTCATCCGTCATTGCGAACATAAGATTGATATAGATTGGAATGTGACACAAAAATACGCATTAGAAGCACCACCATCGCCACTACTTACTTATACTACTACCACCGTAACAAAGAAAAACAAAAATGGAAATGGATACACAACAACAATAACAATATAACTAAGTAACAATGTAAAAATACGCACCATTGTGCGTAGATGACACAAGATGACAAGCGTTGATGACGTCTGTCCGTCAAATCACCCCAGTTTTGTCAAAACAACATCGTAACATCGTCAGGAGTTGAAGTAAATTTAAAGAAAAAATTTTCCAAAAAAAAAGTATCTCAGAAAAAATGTTAGAAGTGTGTTTTTTGCTTAAATTTTTTAAAATGAGGGATGAAAAGTAACAAATTTCTGAGAATATTTAAGTAAAGATATTTTTAATGAATAATGCATACCAACGGTTGCAAAAGATTAAACTTTTAACTACATAAATACCTGAAGATATAATCATATAGATATAATGATTTCAAGCTTTTGCTAGTTTCTATTTAGATATGTATTTATTATATTTATATTTTCTATTTTTTACTATGAGAATAGTTTTACGCAATGTAATAAACAAATATACTCTAAAGGATTACAAGGATAATTCGTTGTTACATTACTCGTTGTTATACGCCATTTTGTTTGATCTTCCGCTAAGCGTATTGCTTTTGCATCAAGCAAATATTTTTTTTTATTGTTTATTAAAATTGCACCAAGTCTACTTAAACTAATTAGCAATATTAATGTGGGTCAAGCAAATATATATTATATTAGTCCTAACAAAAGTTGTAGTTGATCCTCTCAACGCTTAAGTGATCTTTCTCATTTTATACTTCCATTCACTTTGCTCTCTTCAATGAGTTGTTTCGTGATGAGACCAAAGTAATTCAGATACGAATTAAAAATCATATTCAGAAGTCAGGTTTTCATATTTACTTTCCTAAGCATCGAGATATTGGTTCCATGAATAATTCATGGAATTTCCAATATTCTTCAATATAGTCACAAGTCTAATATTTAATAGTTCATCTTCTGACTGCATTTGCAATAATTGAAAACAACTCCAGAATGTTTTCTACTCGAATATTAATTCGTTTGAATAGTACATATAAAATAGCCGCATTAGAATCCACTCCTTGATTAGACATCTACACATTTTATCCGTTGAATCAGTTATCTCGCAATGTGATCGAAGTAATTCAGATATGTATTGAAGATTTCTTTCTTAGTTCCTCAACCACCAAAATATTGGTTCATGGAATTTCTAACATTCTCCAATATAACAACAAGCCTAATACTTTAAGAGTTCATGTTTTGACTACATAGGTAATTATTGGTAATCAACGCAGAAGACTTCCCACCAAAATACTTAAATGTTACATATTAAATTATGACATTTGGAATTTAAACTAAAAACAGTGATGGATATAATTTGAATATATGAAATATATACTAAAGGCTATAGCCTTAAATGCTTCTACAATATATATTTTTTTATATAAATATTTAGGTTTTTCTCTAATGTAAACAATATATACATTATGAACACTATGAGTATCTGCACTTATTACATATGATATCATCTGTAGAGTACATATTAAACAATGGTCTTAGAATTAATTCCTTGATTAAAGCATGATATTCTATTATTATTAGCATTTATACCTGTAAATATTAAAATATATTATATTATTATTTGATGGTCTTAGAATCTATTCCTCTGTACATTTTACACTCTGCAATCAGTTGTTTTGCTATATGATCAAAAATATTTAGGTATGCTTTTAAGAGCATTTTTATAAAACTCGTTTTACATTTAGTATCTGAAACACTGAGATATTAATGTTGTAAGGAATCCATGGAGTTCTTAACCTTCTTCAATATATCAACAATTTAAACTATTCGATCTTCTATTTGATGAAAATCTTAAAAATAAACGTTATGGCTTCATAGATAATTATTGGGTCCCAACGCAGAGGACTTCCACCAAAATTTATAATTAATATAAATTAAATAAAATAATTTTATTGAATGGTTATCACTTAATTATAGTGTTTGGAATACGAACTAAAAAGTGCTGGATATAATTTGAACATTTGAGCTTTAATATTTATAATAGACACTAATTATATACAATATACAAATTAAAGTCTCCAGACTCCACTGCTTTCTCTACTATGAAGAATATTTACACTATAAATAATATGACTATCTGTACTGAAGTAAATTCAGTAACAAATCCAAAGCAATTTATTTTTAACTAGAATAATTCTTATAATTAAATTAATGCCTCCCGTATGGAGTCTTAAATCCAAGACAACCGAACAAATCGCTCAAAGTAACTGAACAATATAAAATGATACAAAAATATATTTTCATATTCCCTGAATAATAATCAAGTGTTAATTATTTTATGGTTTTCGAAAATTAAAGTTTCTAATTTTCTCATGCCAGATAGTAACATTTCAAGATATTCATCGATTTCACCACATTTCGTCATACATTCAAAGCTCTGGAAAGCACACGAACAAATGTTCACAGTGTATGTAACTCCAGCAATGATTTCCTTCGAAGCAGTAATAAAACTTCCGGCTGTCGTTTGGCAAGCGCCACTAACCATCATCTTCTTTTGGAAAACTAATGCGAGGCCATCATTCGACGATGGTATTCAGATTAAGCTTCTGGCAATAAAGGAATGAACTCAGTGCGGTGATAAAAACATTAATCAGCCGCAAAGACGCATAATCATTACTGGAGATTTCCATGCAATGCCCGAATGAGAGATGACTGAGTACCTACACGAATTACGTTTACTTGAATACTCGTATTTCTTCAATAAATTAAATTTCATAGAATGCTTTCGAGTTACAAGATTGCGAATCGAATTCTTAAGTTCTTTTAATTGAAATGCACTCATCATTGTTGAGGAATGCTAATATCAAATAGTTAATTAAACATTTATGGAAATTATTAATTAATTAAATTTTAAGCATTAATTATTTTACTATTTTATTTTTAATTACAAATAATAACAGTTCGGAGTTTGCACACATGTACAATATAATAAATATTTATGAATTTTACAGATTTTTTTTTAAATATTTAAGATTTAATAAATTACTGATTAATTTTATTGCATTTACCTTTATAAATAAAAATTTGGTAAATTTAAATTGTTGGAATTTTTGATTTTTTTTGTTTTTATATGATTTCTTCTCTTGGGGAAATGAGATAAATTATATATAATTACAGCGCCCAGTTTTGGTCAATTTAATGTCAACATTAAAAAATGAAAGCTAATTGCAGACTAAATTGATGAAGTTTTTTTTCTACTTTTGACTGTACGAATATTTTTTATTTTCAATGCAATATATTTCCAATTCAGAAATTTCAAGGTTTACCAAATATTAGTTTGTCTGCATTCTTTTCTATTTATTTTAAATACATCAGTATTTTTACCAAAATAATAATCCAAAAATTCACTTGATTACAAATTTAAAAAAATTTTTGGAATTGAAAATTTTCTCACTATTAGTAACTTCTCTAAACAAAACGGATTTCTCGTCATATGAGATACTATTTTTAATTAATTATAATATTTTTAATAAATATTAATTTTATACAAATATGGTTTGGTTTATTAGTCTTTTTAATAAGTTCGCATAACATTCTCTATTCTTCAGGAGTAAAATGAATATTTCGACGCCATTTTAATATTTCTTCTTTCATAAATATATAGCAAAACCGTTGAATTTCGATCTGAATTTAGCGAGTGACTAGACTTTTTAATATTTAGAAGATTTTTCAAAAAGAAAAGTTTTCATCTTCAAAAAAAAGACAAAGAATCTTGAATAAATATGGTAAATCTGTTTAGTTGATCTGCTTCATCAAAAACAATGATTTGTGAGTAGAAAAATTTGGCCTCATAAATGATCACATAATTTTTAAAGATGATCCCCATAAAAAACGTCCAAAAACTGTATGAACAACTAAAATCATCAGAAAGATATGGAATATAGTTTTTTGCGATCATTGATTGACTGAAAAACGTCTAAAAACCACATCAACACCTAAAATCATTATGAAGATAAGATAATATTTTAGTAGGAACTGTGGGTCTTTGTGATTATATGAAGCAAAGGGTTTCAGCAAGACTTGTGCACAATGTTTGTCAAATCTCTTTTCAAAAAATATAAAAATGAATTTTTAAATCTATTTAAACGAGATAAGAATCTCACACTACGACTCTGATTCAAAATAAAAAGCTAAGAAGTAATGTCAGTCCAGGTGTCGATGTTATTATATTAAATTTTGTATTTCATCAAAATTTATGTACAATGGTTGCTAGATTCGAATATGACTTCCCAAGTAATATCTGAAGAATCTTTAAACGTATACAAACAAAGAGAAACAGACATAGGTCCACTACAATGAGCCTTAGTCAAAACAGTTGACTAAAGAGTGATGTGAGCCCAGCTGTGGGTATTTCATTTTGTCAAGTATTGAATTTCAGCAAAATTTGTATGCAATGGTTGACTTATTCCCTAACAATAACACAAAACTATATTCGTATTACATTCGTACGACGTTAAAGTGAGTAAAGAAAATTGTTAGCTTCAATATTTATGAATCTGAGGTCTATTCCTGTGATCCAGAAAACAAACAAGAGATGAAGTGATGTTAACCTAATTCTTTTGCTCCGACGCGAATCTGTATCTAATTTTATGGTAATTAAAATAAATAAGTAGATTAGTAGCTAGTAGATTATCTTAAAATCAGCAACAGCACAAGATTAGTTTGCTATTTTAACCTCTTATACCGATTGATTTAATCGAAACAAATTTATTTTCCACTGAGTAAATGTCGGTGCTTATGCAACTTAAAAAATCTTCACCATATTCAGTGAATTAAGCAGTCTCTTCATCACTCATTCTAGTTTCTAACTCTACTCACTTAGGATCTGATTAGCTCATTCTGATTGCTAGAGTTTCACAAATATTAAAAATTTATTCCACAAAACGTGGACATCAAATAAAAAAGTAATCACTACTTTAAAGGCAAGTTAACAACCGTTCCGGTGAATCAATATAGTAATGGAATCCATATTTATAGTAGTGATTTTCTTTAAAGGAATAAATAAGAGCTACCTTAGGGAGAAGTATTTGCAGACATTCCGTAGAATCACTACAGAAATAGGATCCAAATTTAGATAAACGATTTTCGTCAAACAAAGTGTTAAAAACTCCATTAGAGAGGTGTTTGGAAGATTTTCCGGATAATCACTACAGTGGTGGGACGACTTGTTTAAAATGAAAAAGTAAAGTTGTTTTAGTGTGGTATTTGGCAAATTTTCCGAATAATCACTATAGTGGTGGGACCCATATTTACTTAAATGATTTTTTTAAAATGATAAAGTATAGTGTTTGGGAAATTCATTACCGAGTTGGGAAAAATATTTATATAAACAATTTTCTAATAAATTGATTTTTAACGTGCGTTCTGACGAAAAAAAAACTAAATACTTAAATAAACTATTGTTTTCAATAGATAGGTTTTTATCGAACAATAGTCAATTGCAACAACAAAAACTTTTTACTTTTAATTTTAATTCACATTTGGCAGGATCCCAGTTTGATTCCTGATACTTGCCGTCTCAATTATTTACGAATAATTAAATACAAGAACTATTTCCAAGACCACTGATGATGGGTGTTTAACAATAAAAAATTCAATTAATTAAAATAATAAAAAAAATTAAATTTTTGTTGTTGTAGTTCACTGCTGTTCGAAAAAACCTCTTTTAATTTTATTGAATTTAGTACTGATATCATGAATATGATGTTTCGATTATGATTTTCGTCAAAGGAAGATGTAATAGCTATCTTAGAGATGAATTTTGCAGTCCGACTATAAAAATGGGATTTAAATTTGTAGAATCATCAAGATAAGTGTATTGAAGATTATACTAAAAAGTTAGATTATTTTTATAGACCAAAATCTATAAAAGTTATTGTTCTATATGTAAATTATTGAGTATCTATTCCATTAACTTATTAAATAATCTAATATAATATGATATATTTAAGTTTCTCTTTCAAAGTCTCTTAGGATATCAATTTTTCTCGTAAATTAATCTAAAATAATAGATTTCGAATAGATGAAGATAATAGTTGTAAATCTTTTATGAACTCCATTTAAAAACTCATTATTTTAATATAATTTTAAATAGAATTATTTATGTTTATTATGAAAATGATTATTATAGGAAATGATTCCGGAATCCTGACAAGTTACATTAATTTAATTCTTATTTTTACCAATAATTTCCCAAATTGTGAACAGATTGGTTTGATTTAATTCTTTTAAAATTATTTCCAATGAATAGAAACAATAGAGAAATTATCTCCCAATGATACGAGTATTTGCAAATTTGTCATTGAACTATTTTAGCCAAACACGTTTCACTGCAAATTAACATTTTTATGTCTGCCATTTGTTATAGTTCAGATACTTTGTTTTCTAATTTCATGCACGATAAAATTTTCAAATAAAAGGTGTACATATTTTAGTTTCAAATTAAATGGATTGATAAGAAAATAATTTAAAATGTTAAAGATAACCAATAAATGAAAACAAATCCACTTGGATTCAGAAATACATTCAGTAGATACATTCTGTGCAATATTTAAACGGAAACAAACGGAAACAGCCAGGCAGCATATATTTGTTCTGAGTTTTATATGAAAAATTGGCTAAAGTTCATGAAGAGAAATCATATAGAATTTCAAAAATGAAAATGAAAGCTTTACTATAATAAAACAAAATAAACCAAAAACAAAAACAAAAACAAAAAACAAAAAAGAAAAAAATTAAAACAAAAATGAAAATGAAAAAGAGCAATTCCCAAATGCCTTCCCAACATCGTATCACCCTTCGACTGTTTTATTCCCGTATTATATTCATTGTATTACTTTCTCATCTGACAGTCGGTATAGTCGGTATAGAGTTCCTGCTTTTATATGCCCTGCTGATGGTAGTATTTCCTTTTGGTAGTTGCGTACGTCATAGATTAATGACAGCAATTCATCAAAATCACTCGATGGTCATGACGAGCAGCCAAATTTCACAAGAAGTGTAAAAAATTTTTTCATCTAATTTTTTATTTATTTTTGGATTTTCTCAAACACACAAACATCAATATGAGATACATTTATGTGCTTATAAATATATGTGTTTATACGAGTATCGTATAACGTACTTTTTATAGACTATTGCATTTATCTCTTTAATGTCGCATTTGTAGCTAATGCAAGGTAACGCTTTTATATATTGCTTTATTTACTAAATATATCACTCATATATATATATATATATATATATATATATCTTCTATATATATAAAAGAAAGATGTGTTTTTGTTACACCACTTATAACTCAAGAACGGCTGAACCGATTTAGCTGAAAATTGGCAGGGAGGTAGTTTAAGGCCAGGAGAAGGATATAGGCTGAACCGATTTAGCTGAAAATTGGCAGGGAGGTAGTTTAAGGCCAGGAGAAGGACATAGGATACCTGTTTATCCCGTTCACGACAAAGTAGGTTTTGAAATTATCAAATTTTTGATAGAAAATATTTTATCGGAATTTTCGAATAGCAAAGAAAGAAATAAAGTACAAACACAAAAATTTATTTTTAATTTTATTGAAGTTCGGCTGACCATACAACGCTGTTTCGAGTATTGCCAAGTACTCTTCATCAGTGGTCTTTGGACTAATCGAATTTTTATTTAATTAGTTTATAGTCCGTATATAATTTGTTTAGACTGCAAATGCCAGGCTTAGAACTCGTGCCTGTCAAATTAGAAGCGATGACTAATCGTGTTATCCACAAGAAGTCAAGGCTGCACAAACTTTCAATGCTCAAGTTCCAGGTTTTATTGTCACTTATTTTTATTTAATTAGTGACAACACCAAAGCATTGCCGTGCTTTAAATTAGAACGAGCTTATAAACTACAGCTTTATTTTGGAAAACACAAGGTCAACGAATTGAAAGTTTAACTTTTTGGGTTTGCTAATTCTTTATTTCTTTTCAAAGCTACTCTTTTTGTAGAGACATTTTGTAATGCATATTGTTTTATTTACTATATGTAAAGCGACCATTCTGGTGCTTTTACAAAGAAGCTATGCTATGTTATTTTAAAAATTCCTCTAAAATTTAATAAAGCTTCTTTGTCCCTATACAAAGTAAGTCTAGCTTAACAGCAATACTAATACTTTATTAAAATATTTTATTAAAATTTAACAGATAGAAATATAACTTAGTTAATGTGTTTTTAATAGTTGTATTAGATCAATATAAGTTTGTGTTGCAATAAATATCGTTTTTAATCAATAAAACTACCTGGTTGTTGCAAACTCAAAAAAATAAATAATTAACAATTATAATGTATGGTATGGTTGAAAATTTGAGTTTTTAGTTTTTTAATAATGCCGCGACCAAGACGATCGAATCTTTCCCGACAAAGCCGTAATGCAAGAAGAATACGAAATACTGCAAATTTAAGGACTGAATACACAAATAAATTATGAATGATTAATGTAGGGATTTTTTTTTTTTTGTATTTTTTCCAATTAAAAAAAAACTGCTTATTTATTGCCTTTAAGGCGGAACAGAGTTCGCCGGGTCATCTACTAGTATATATATATATACTCATATATATGAGTACATTTTAATGTAGTCGTTCTTATGTATTTCTTCTTTATATACAAATAATTAATATCTATTAAAAGTGAGTGTCAGGCCCACTTCATTTCATTCATTCAAGAAATATTTTCAATATTCAAAATATTTGCTTCATTCATTGATTTCCATTGATTTATTTTCTTTGATATTTTTTGTCATTTAAAAGCATCAGCTGTGGTAATTAATCAATCTCCGGAAGAAGTTGCCAAACGCATTTACGTACATACAGTCGTCAATGGAGAAGTCGAAGTGCACTGAACCGATGTGCACCACTCCTTTCCCACAAACACACTACACTAACCTACGTAAATCAACGAATGTTAGAAGCATTCATGTTCCGTCTTCATACTGCACGCGACAATTTGGATTTGGACAAAGCCTCAGCAACGTTAAAATGTCAATTTAGTCGCCACCAGCATCCTCCAGACGTGCCGAACTCTCTTTCCAGTGCAGTGTATTTCATTTAACTGAAGTTGCACTGTACCAACTGCACCAGGCCCGGTACTCGTATACGTATTATGAAAACAAAATATGCATAACGAAATTGTGACTGCGGCCATCGAGAAATGATGAGGAATAAAATTCGATAGTTGATTTTGGATGTATGCGCTCGCTCCCATGGCTTATCGTGACCGTGCAGGCAAGTCAAGGCATCTTTCATTTATTTATTTAAAAATCTTGTTTTACACCACTGCATTATCGGAAACTGATTAATAAGTGTTGTCAGTCTTGTATGGAACAACACACGACTTGCGTCTCTTCGTTGATAGTCTCCGCGAAAGGCAATGCAAAGTCGCGTCTCCTATTTTTCGATATTTTTGAAAACTTAGCCTCTAATTTTGAATTGTTTCAGTTTTGTATATTAAATTTCAGTATTGAAAATTCCGCTTTGTAAAAAGTTTCATTCGAAGAAATGTGCTTTAAGGTTTCCTCTACTCTGAAATTGTGTTCGCCCTCAGAATGACTCAGAATAAAACACGAATTTTTAATTTCAAACACAATATGTTGTAGACAGATACATTAATAATAATTTTTATATTTTATCTTAAACATGTTTCAAATATTAGGGTTCCACAGCAGATGCAAACTATTAAATAACATGCCATTTTCATTACGTACTCATATGTATTAATTGACAACAGTTTCTTCTTCGTTACATTATAATGTGAACAAGTTCATTTAATTATGATGATTTTAATTTAATTTTATTCCAAATAAAAGATGTATTTAAAGTTTTTGTATCTAAATTTAAATAGATATAATTTTTTTTGGACTGTATTTTTGTTTGAATGATTCATGCTCTTATCTCTCTAGCTACTCCACTACCAAGAGAATGAACTCTGTTGCTTAGTCCAGTATGGACTCATATCAGTAGGTATAGACTAGTATGCACTTCAACCTAAATGTTGAGTATTGCAATGGATGTATTACTATTAAGAGTATGTTAATGAAAAAAGCCACATTTCTTGATTCATAAATTTAAACTTGTTTTCTTAGCTAATCTAAAAACATATTGAATGCTATACTCCATATTCTCGAACAGTTTTTGACTTCTACGCGTTTTATGCCGAGATGTCTAATTCTCTGCTTGTGTTTCGTGGTTATTTCAATGCGGAGAAACTAGCGAGATAGAACCTTAAGAGCACCTTTGAAATAGATTATCTTGACATACTTCTAGCATCCAGCAAACAGCTATTGAAATCCTAAGAGAAACAATGCAGAATTTAAATGATATGCATACATCTATTTACAAGTTGACTTCTTTTAAAAACTTAAAGATTTATCTCATTAAAAAGTCTTGTAAAAGTATGGCCTAACGCGCGCTATTGAGTGTTGTCGATTATCCTAACACATAATTGCACAAGATTGTCCTATCAAGTGCTTTAATCTATATAACATTAAAGTATGTATTCATTAAATCTCAGTATGGTTACAGGCTCCTCGGTGAGGTATGCAGATCTGGGGTCAATTATTGCTTAGTCTAATGAAGTGATAAACAATAATCTAGTCAAGATGTAAAGAGGGTTTTTGAAAATACCTCGAGTTAAGAAAGAGTAAAAGTGCTTAAGTGCAATGGCTCAAAACAGCTTCAACATAATAATAAATAAACATTAAATACAACTGATTGGTTTATTTAGCGGAAATCAATTCTAATCACTGTTAGATTAGACTATATATTAATTTAATATAAATTAAATAAAACTGATTGAATTATTGACTGGAAATTAAAATCTCTTTTTATATAATCAGTTATTAACACCTACGTCATATTATGGAATACAGCTATAGGAATGTGACAATAAATAAAATATATATCAAAAGTTCTACAATTTAATTTTATGAATTATGGTCCAATAACAATGGTGTAGCCAAAATAGTAATAGTAACATCGCCATCTTATAATTAGAGATGATTAGAGAATGAATTAGAAATGATTAGAAAACAAGTAATAAATGATTTCAATATAGAAAACCCTACAAGTTTCTGAAGAAATTTTGCAAAAAGATGCCTTGACCATTGAATATGTTTGATGAAACGAAGTCTATAATAGATTGGCGCCTACTATCGAGTACTGAAAAGTGACAGGGCTGATAAACAAACATTTTTCTGCTTCTTCTTCTTCTCTGTTTTTTGTCCGTTAGTTATAATTTCTTCATGATTTAAAAATTTGGAAAAGTCCATAAAATGTCCATAATAATTGCAAAAAATATAAGTCATGTATGATTTCGAAATTGATTCTACGGATATATATAGAGCCTATTATGTACTTAACTCAAATGTATGTTGCCCATACTGTCCATAATGGTACCTAATCTGCTTAGGAGAATACGTGCACAAATTGTTTATCAAATATGGCGTTGTGTATCATTATACAGTTCTCTCTCTCTCTCTCACACTCTCGAACTACTGTTAAAAAATTTCCAAAGCTAATGTTGATATACAACATCTAGAAGGTATGATATTAAGAAGATGAGTGTTAAGTTCTATACATAATTGTAGGTCGTATGAGAAAAAGTAAACACTATATTTTATCTCACTTATTGAAACTAAAAAAAATATATATCTTATATTTATATCTTATATTAAATTGGTGTTTTACGTCCGTTTTGACGAGAGAAATTAAATTTATAATAAAAATTATGGAGGTTTTTATGGAACAGTATTGAAATTACAACAATATATCTTATATTTTATATCTTGCATATATCAATTCATTTCACTGCATACGCAGAGTACTTTCGCCTTCGGTGCGCTAATGATATACAAAGGTGATTGTTGCATACAGACGGCTAGTGATATTTGTTGAATTGTATTGCTTCACATATTAGAATAATATTATATATAAGAAGAATTCCTTTCACAGTTCTTCTTGTCTTCGTCCATGTTTGCATACAAAAACAAGTATTGAAATAAGAATTTCCATGCCTTCTGATTTACCAACCCGACCTTGAATTGCAGCCTGTCGCTGCACTTCTCTCCACTTGTCTTTGTTTCGTTTACGCTTCTCCAGTTCCGTATTTCTAGCGTAAATAATATATCCTCAACATAATCACTTCACCGGAGACCCGGTTTCCACAATGTCTTTTTTCTTCAGCTGTCGCTTTTAACACCTTCTTCGCTGAAACACCATCATGCATCCTGACTATTCCAGTAAAGGCGCTCAATGTTCATGTCATGATAAGACTTTTACAGTTCACAGTTCATTTAAATATGAAAATCGTCACTAACTCATAGATTACCAAAGATCTTACGAAGGGCTTTTCTAACGAACACTCCCAGTTATTGGTAGTGATAGTTCTTCGTCTGATCTCTAGGATGAAATCATTGTTGTTAGTTACGGAGTGCTAAGATAATTAAAATTGTGACAGTTTTGAAAATGTAAGCACCAGCAACCACCTTAACTTTAGACCAGCGCCCATTTCTCTCAGGGCGCTAGGTAGACATAGCCTATAGACATATATATCATTTCAATAATATATTTTCTGTTTACGTTTTTCTAAAGAAAATAATTTGATTTAATATAGAAAAAAATTTATCAAAATAATTACGATTTATTAATAGATGACATATCGAACTTATACATCATTTTTTTTTATTGGCTACTGTTAACCAATAATTTATTTATAATATTTTGTGGCTGATATCTAATAAAATGAATATATTATGAACTGAGACATCTTATTTACACAACTTATGATTGACTCTAGTGTATAATATTATTAGATGGAATATTAATTTTCAAATTTTTGTTATAATATAAAAAAAACTGAAACTCTAATAAAATACAATATAAAAAAATTTATAATAAAAGTTTTAAGTGTTTATGCTTTTATTATTAAAATTTATTTTTGTTTTAATTGTCGGATTGTCGGATTGTCTGATTGTCGGATTGTTTAAGTATATAAATGATTAAGAGATTACGTTTTGTGCGTGTTCCTAAATGTATTCTGTGGTTTTCATTTTCCTTACAAGTGTCTGCTCCATTGCATACATAATACATACTACATACTACATAATACATACTATAATACACGATATGACGATGGAGGCACATGCAGCGTCTGCAACTTTTACATGACATATCGAGGGAAAAAACTCCAACGACATGCAGCGACAATCAATTAATCAGCGAGCAATAATAAGAAACATGCTTCCAAAGTGATGTTTTCATTTTTTCAAGTGTTGCTTTTGTTTCATGAGGAACACTCGTCCCAATAAAAAAATGGGTATTTGTTGTATTTTGGCATTAAAATAAATTGTTACTTTTTACAAAGTGCAGAAAATATATTTCTCGATTTTATTTAAAAAAAATTTGAAACACTCAAACCAAATATTTTAAGACAATTCCGAATTTCAGATATAGCTTTATGTCCATTTGATATACTTTGTTATTATAAACACTTTATACAATTAAACTTCATAGTTAAAGACAGTATATACCATATATAGTTATTAATATATAAAGTAAAATAGTACTGTACTGGTCGTCAGAGGTAAATAAGGGTTGGCAGAGTACAGAGAAATCAAAATTAAACGCAATACTCACATGCAAAGCACAATTTTGACAAATTGCCTGATAAGCCTTTGAACCATTTTATCAGAAATGTCCATGATTTGGGGCTCATTTACTATTTACTTCATTTGGTCACTTTTAAGGGCATTCACTTCAGTTTTTTCTTTTTTAGATTTGAATTTTAAGCAATCGAACTTAAACGCCTCCCCAAAGAACACTTGGTGATGGTCATTGATAGATTACTTAAATCCCAGCGGCATATATGGATTAAAGTAACCACGTATATTGTCTTCTTGTGTGCTTAGCACATAAACTACGATATCATATGGATACAATTTGTGGTGGTTAGAAAATTTCATGAAATAGAGTTATGAATTAAACTCTATACAAGACTTAAAACCAGAAGATATGAATATTTATATATTCTATAAATATTTTTTTTTCGAAATAGGTTAATTGGTCAAGTGTTAAATAAAATACTTTTTTAAAAAATAAGTTTTTAATTAATTCTCACTATGGTATATATTTATCTCTTGAGACAATGAGCCCATTTCAAAAAGAAAATTATTAATAAAAATTTTGGTCATTAAAACCATAAATTACTATATATTTCATAAATATATATCATATATATATCTTATAAATATAATACTCATAATATATAATATGAAATATATAAATCTCATATATATAATACATATAAGATATATAAGATATAAGATATATATATGATATATATTTATGAAATATATAGTAATTTAGGGTTTTAATGACCAAAATTTTTATTAATAATTTTCTTTTTGAAATGGGCTAATTGTCTCTAGAGGTAAAAGAATTTAACTCCTTTGGAATTCATAGCTCTGATAAGTATTGTGTTTTATATGTTTGACAATATTTTGTATTATTATACAATAATATTCTTCAAAATAAGTTTTCCAGAAACATAGAATAAGACTTGGTCTATCCCATAATGGCTTATTTTGAAGTTGCGGCTCTGCTGAAGAAGAATTAACTGTGTTGCACCTTATGTGTCAGTGCCTGTCTATGACCAGACGAAGATGTGTTATTCTTTGAAACCCTTTTCTTATGAACTTGTTCGAGATATCAACTTTTAAAATTTGGGATATAATACAATTTATGGACTTGTCAGTTTGGTTCACTTAAATGGTACATAAATGTTAGAATCATACCTTCTTGAACGTTTTCCGAGCACCTACTTATTTATGATAGACAAGCAGTGTAAAATGTCAGGAAGTAACAGAGCTAATTAACCATATCTTTGCTTCTTCTTTATAACTTCAACAATAGTTGTTGAAAGGAACTCTTAAGGGGATGTTGAAAAGTTTTCCCAGTCAATGAGGTTTAGTAGCTTACCACAGAAACATATATATTTACATATGAATTTGTTTATATGTTTACTGTTTAAGGTTTGTATATAACATATGTTTACTTAAAAACAAGTAATCTAATTGCAATAATAAAAAAGAGTTTAATATATATTGGCTTTTGAACGAAACTATTATTTAAGTCCTTGCGGATGGAATTCATTAAAAGTTTCAGTGTCAATTATTGATAAAACTTTTAAGACTTTAACAATTTAAAATAACTATATTTAATTAAGTCAAATATTCTACAGCTGGTTTAAGACTTCGTTCTGATCTAACATAACAAGTGAATTTGTTAATAAACTTTCACAGCAAGTTTGACTTGACTTGTATGTAGTCAAGTACGGTTTTGCGTCTATTGACTAATGAATACTGACTCCGAGATTCAAATTTGCAGGGCATTAGTTCAAAAAAAAATTTTGTTGTAGCAATTCACTACTATTCGAAACCCCTCTCAAAATTTTTAAGGTATAAATCACACTTTTAGAAAAATTTGCAATTATTGAAACAAATTTTTTCTTTTAAAAATATGTATATGAACTTAACCGTGATACTCACATTATAATCTCATGGAAAGCTGATGGGATCAATAATGTAACAAAAAGTTTCTAAAAAAATATTTGCAGTGACTTCATTGAATTTGGTAAAGCCTTTTATATGCAAATCAGAAATTTTATTCTGCTCTTGAAACCAATCCAAGACAGATGTTAACATGTTTCAGAATTAGTCCATATTTTTAACAGATATAGAAATCATTCTAATCTGAAACATCTAAGTTTAGGGTGACTAAACTATTGTTATTTTTTGGAATCAAAATGACACACCGAGACCCATGAGATCACTATACTTGTTCATTTCTATTTTTAAATTGTGATTTGCAGTTATTCCAGTTCATATAGGAAATTATAATAGAATCTTATATTTATTAAAAACCTAACATATTTATAGGTAAGCCTAAATTTTTCTTATAATAATAATAAATATTATAAATATTTAAATAAACTAAATATGAATTCATGCACTTAAACTTGATTTGTTCGTAATTACATTGCAATACTCATTTATAACGTTGAGATATTAAGGACTGGACATGATTACTATGAGTATCCCTTAGGATATAACACAACGAAACCTTCCCTCAAATACAAACAAGATTAATACTGTTTAGTACCGAAAGCTAAAAACAAAAACTAATGACCAATGTTTGCTTCTATTAAAAGTGTCACAGCGAATCCAACTCCAAACTCCACAAAAATTACCTTGCAGTAGCTGGCGTTCCACATTGTTTGTTCACATATGTCAAATACTTGACAAAGATGGAACAATATTGTAGCAAAATGAAAGGTATTAATTACACAGACCGGCGACCCATTGGAAAATATTCTGCTGCAGAGTTCAATTAAAATGACTGAGTGCGTGTGTAGGCAAGTAGGGAAAAACTAGAAAGATGCATGGCAGGGAGCAGGTACTCAAGTCAACTGGAAACATGTGGAAAACACCGTTTAGGGGTGAATTTGGAAACGTTCCTTATTGTTGCGTACACCGTACCGTTGGCCTCGGCGCAAGGTGAAATGTGCGTATGTTTTTAATGTGAAAGTAATATCACTAAATCTCTTGCTGCAATGATGGTTGGTATAAATTTACTAATTTGTTGTCCATTTCTCTTTTTTTTTCTGTAATGGTTGAAGTGGCCATAATTATTTTCTATTGTTGTAATTAGTTTTGCAATGTACGTTCAGTTGTATGTGTGTCCGATGGGTAATTGCATTGAAATATGCTGACCGGCTGTTGTTGAAAGGAAAAGTGAAAATATCTGAAAAATAGAGTTTTTATGAGTTCATGGTTCGATTTAAAAACTACGCACTTGTTTATTAGCAAAATTACAAATTATTTTTATTCATACGTAGGTGCACTCCAATATTCTTAAAGCACTTAGGTTGAAAGTGAAGCCGGTCAAATTGATTGTCCAGAAAAAGTGAAAGTGTTTAATACTTTTTATTTTCATGTATATAGAATGAAAGTGCGTATCGTATGTGAAAATACATATCAGTAGTAATTATGTCCATAAGACAAAAGCATCATTACATTCAAGTAATTACTAATATTAAAATAATTACTAAATTTATTATATGTCATTAAAGGTTTTCATAATAAAAACAATTTATTTATAATATATAAAAAAGTGTTTGATAATACATATAGTAAGTATTTAAACTGAATTTATATTATAAATTAAAATGGGAGGGGTTATATCCACTCATAGGTCAAACGCCGGTAACAACTGTTGAAATTACAGTGATCGTTGAAATAGGAGAGCTAGGCAGAATATCTTGAAAGTGGAGAAATTGGGCGGGTTTCAACGTTAAGAATTAACTAACATATGTGGATATCAGAAAAAATAACAAATATTACAAAATTACCCCATAACGTTGAATATATATAGTTGTTAATAATATAAAATACTTAATGAAAGTTTCCGTAAATATTATACTGAATAATATAACTTACTTTACTTCATAACACTTAACTGTCTTTTTTATTGGATACCAAGAAATTTACAGATTACTCTTGTAATAGTACTTACTTATGTGGCCATAACAACCCATTACCGAGTTTTGGCCTGACGCAGCATGTCTCCCCAGGCGCCTCTGCTGCGTGCGCGCCTTCTCCAGTCTCGTATATCAAGTCCAGTTAGTGCTCCCTCAACACGGTCTACCTCTACGTCTTCTTCCGCCGACTACTGCTTCAAACACCTTTTTCGCCGGAGCGTCTTCATCCATTCTCACGACATGACCAAGCCAGCGAAGCCGCTGGATGTTAATGCGATGAATTATATCAATGTCGTGAAAAATCTCGTACAGCTCTTGTATTAGTATACGTGATATATAGAGTGTTAAGTCTCTGGAATTGTTGAAATCGATTGTTCTACCGATTTATTCTATGACTGCTAATTCTATTTTAATCCTATGTCTTCTAAGCATAGAAATCAAGCTATTGAATTAACATAGTGCAGTTTAAATCACAAACCTGTTTTATAGAGATAATTTTTACTGTTGTATTAAGAATACAAGAAGTTTGATAGAAAGGAATATTGAGATTATATATATTATTTCCATACTCCATTAGGAGCTTAAGGAGTCTAAAAAAGTTTTCCACTGATTTCTATTTTAAGCTATACTCTCAACGATTACTCGTTAAACGATTTGTCCGTCTTCTGCTGAAGGTCATTGCTGGTCTGACTCCGCGCCTAATCGCCTAGGGCTGCCGAGTAAGTGCAACATGCGCGATATCTTCATAGGGCTTACGCAGTGTAAGTCCAATCTAACCTTACTTCTTTCTTCTTATCTCATTGTTTACGTTTGTTTGGTGCGTTATTCTCCAGAACTCTATATTTGAAATCGTTTTAGGTCACCATATGCCTAATATGTTGCGCAGGCATCCATTGATAAATGATTATAAATGATAATAAGATTATATGTACTATTTATTCCATATTATTGTAGCTATGGAGTACAATGTAGACTCATTTTTTTAATTTTTGATTTTCAGTTGTATACAGTCATAATTTACAAACTTTTTTAAACATTGTTGACCCTTCATAACCCGCCACTCTTCTTTTATACTATAAATATATGTAGTACTCTGTTCATATACTCCATTATTGGGCGCTTTGCATATGTATCATAAATAAATTCACTTTACCTCTATAAAAACAAAAAAATTTTAAATTTCGAAGTCTCTAATTCGATTACGAAAATATTTTATAGCGGTAGAGGTCCCCCAATTATCACAATAATCCAATTGTAAGGTTCGACAAAAAGATAACATATACTAAATATATCAAATTTTATGAAAAATAAAACATAGCACTTGTAATTATATATATGTTATTTTGAGTTATTATATAGTAGGTAAAGTAGTGTAATAGGGGAGGTAAGGTAGTGAAATAAAAGCAAAGATTGAAATGAAAGCAAGATAAGAAGAAAAGAAAGAAATAAGAGATGAGAGATGAGAAAAGAATAGCAGAAGCTTAATAAGTTTGATAAGTTTGCAAAGTTAAACATAAATTCAAAAAGTCTAAATTTTATTTTTGACTAAAGTAGTTTTTAATTTAAAAAAGTTTGAAGTTTAATAAAAATATCAAGAAACATTGCGTTTTTTTGTTTGAATAACTACATATATATATATATCATATTAAATTTACCTGTTATATCTTAATATTTATCTAATAAAAAATTGTATCAAAATTATAAAATTACTTATTACTTAACATGAATTTCTAATTATAATTTTGCAATAAGTTTTATTTATTTAGTCTTTTTTATATCATTTTTTTTATAGTTGACGACCATAACAGATTCGATGCGACGTTTTATACCTACGCCGGCAATATGTCAAACTGAAATAGAAAAATAAGTTCAAACAAAAGCAAAGATGCGGCAGTGGAAGTTATCATCAACACCTCACACGAGAACAGCCATGATGAAAATCACGAGCATAAAAATTCATTTTGTGATTTCTACTCTTGGCAACGAAATGACACGCTTAAATTAATAACGCACAGTACTGAGCTTATGCACACATCACATACATCTCACACACCACATACATCACACATCAAAGCGATGTCATACGAGTATATCCTCAAAGTAGATGCGAAACGAAGAATTGTGCCCCTTTCTTTAGGCGGGACACCGCTAACGGTACATGGAGCACTCGAATCACTCGAACTGAAAATGATTGAACTGAAACAGCAAACAAAACAAAAAACAATAACAAAAGCAAAATCAAAAACAAAAACGAAAACGAAAACACACAGAGAATGAGGAATTAAATAGTAAAAATAAAAAAGTATCTGCAATGTTGCGTATTTATGTTGCATGTCCGCGATCTGTGCATGACTGCCATCTACGATGATGAAAGATGAAATACAAATATTGGCAAGGTTCTGACACAGAATTCGCAACAGTGACATATGACAACAATTTTCAAGAGGGGATCATATATTTCATTAATTTTTTATATATTATGTATAATATTATATATAATGTTCTTGTCAGTTCTTCTCTGTTCTTATAATTATAATAATGTTCTTACGATAATAGTATTTAAATATGGATATATATATAAATATAAATATAAGAAAAAATATATAATAAAATACTACAAATTATGTATCTCTACAATCTGTTAGTATATATAATAGCAATTAACTATACTTAAGTATATGAATTATTTATATATTTGTACACGTTTTTTGATCATTGGGCTTGAATATTTGAGATATTAATTAAATCTGAATATTTTAATATTTGCATTTTGTTATTTAAATATTTGAAATGTTAACTTAATCTGTTATATACTGGAATATATAACATTGTACTTTATAATGGTTAAGTATCGAGAAAAATTATTGCTTGATTACTTTTTAGCTTTTATCACTTAATATTAAAGTAAAAATAATCTATACTATATACCTATGTACATATATATCAGTAGTTATTATCAGTTAAGTGTAAGCAATGTATTAAAAATTGAGGCCCTATGCTCACTGGGAGTTAATGGAATAAATAAGAAAAAGAATGTATTAAGAGTTAATCATAATGCACTTGTATATATCATATAAATATTGTTTTTTTCATGATTAATATAATATATGTAATATTACATATGTCATATATATAATTTTACGTATGAATGCTTTTAAAGAAAATTATTGACATCAAATGTCAAAAAGTATTATTTTAATGTAATTTTTTCCTACCAAAAAATAATTAAATTATTATATTAAATTAAATTATAATATTATATAAATAAATAAATAAATAATTCGATCAACGCACATCTACAAAGTACGACATGGTTTTTTATATTTACTTACATTTTCAGCCATAATAGTAATAAGAATAATATTGAATAATATAAGAATTACTTTCAAGAGCATTATAAAAATATAGTTGTAAGCAATATTTATTCCTTTTTATCTAAATTACTTTATACGAATGATTAGAGAATCAAGCATTCTTCTTTCACCTTGAAGCGAGTGAAAGACTAATAAGTAAATATACTTTTCACATAATGCAATACCAAGAAAGATATATTCATGTTTAGTAAGTTCTGATTTTATATATAAGTTCCCTTATTTAAGAAAGAGATTATCATCATGCTAATCATGTGTCCAAGTTTCAATTACCTAAGCTGAATGTATTCTTAAACTAAATATATCCAATTTTTGTGACCTCCGATAAATTCATTGAATTATTCAATATTCGTTTAATACAACAATTTATTCTTATAGAAGCTATTTCGCTTATTTTCCCGTGACCTTCATTCAAATATTCTTCAGGTCCACGGATTGTCTGTCATATCACCTACATAATAATTAGATCATTATATTTATATTGGCTACTTTTATTTTCTCTTCCATAGTTGATTATGAGCATTAGTCTATCAGGTGCTCTTTGAGTCACTGATAACACGTAAATTATATATTTGCTTAAAATCAATGTTTAAGAATCCCACTTGATAATAATTACTGTATACTATATATTAGTTGTAGAGCTTGGTTTTTGCATATATATGCAAATTTATTTTAATTATATGTATTAATTTGTTCTCTCTCGATTCCATCCAGCATTAATCTTTCTGATACCCTTTGACGCAATGGTACTTTTCAAACGGTTTGTTGGGTAAAATTCTATATGTAAAAATCCTACATAAAACAGCCTGTATACATTGATCATATAATCGACTTTTAAGGCATATGAGCAAATCGCTCTTAAAGATAATATTAACGGTGCAATTTAATATTAAAAATCTATCTTATACACTGATTATATGTGTATATTTAAGAAATAAACAAAATCTTTCATAAATCCTTTTGTCTACATATGAAGACTGAATCTGCATTCCTATAAAGCAAACATTGAATAATCTGAATAAAATTTGTATTCTGAAAGTGCTTCTTTTAATATTTTCAGACGGAATCTGTGTTCCAATAAAACTAAATATATTTTATAGAATAGAATAAAATATTATATAGAATAAAATAAAATATAGAATAATGTGGAATATTCTAGAAATTGAATAAAATTTTTATCCCGATAAAAAAATTTTTCCCACTTCACTGTTCCCAAATGATTGCATTTTGCATGTTCCAGTTTTTTGTCTCTATCGCGATAATTTAATCAGAAAATGCATATTCGCACTTCTTGGCTTTTAGTCTCGCATTAAAGTGCATTGAATTTTGAGTTTATCTACCGCATCTGTCTTTCAATATATCTACATAGCACATAATGTCGCTGTGATGCTGAGGTATGTAGGAAGACATGTTCGCTCTAATACCTGAGTGTGTGTGCATATTATAATAATGAATACTCTGGGCAAGGTTGAAATTTGCTAAAAGAAATCATTTATTCTTCAGATACTTGCATTTTATTCCACACTCTTAGCTGTGAGACAATTTCGTTTTATTCTACCTATGTATAGATACTATTTCTAAGGCCGAATTCGATACATTCCTACTATTCTTGCTGTTCCTGCTGTTATTGTCTTAGCTTCTAGTGTAATTCCTCATCATAATGAAATTGTAGGTAATTTGATTTATTTTTAGTGATTATTCAAAATCACCCTTCATTCCTTTTAATTCGTCACCATGTCTGCGTACTTGCTGCTATTTCTGGAAGACGTTTAAGAGTGTTAACATTATACGGTATTATACTCGTATATCTGAAATCTATAACTATCATATGAATTCATATGATAGAATTTATTTTTATCAATATTTAGTTTTTGAAGTCAAAATTACTCTTACAACATATAAGATACTTAACAATATTGAATTATCATTGGACTCAATTTCAATCTAATTCGCGCAGAAGACCCACAGGAAAGAAAATGGAAAGATGGAAAAAAATATATGAAACACAAGAAATTACTTATCTTCTTATACGGTAAGCTGCTCCTCCTTGTATTCTTTTTTTTAATTTTTTGTTTTTTTTTTATATTTTTTCCTGCTTTAGTATTTTGTATTCAAACAACAATACTTTGCTGCTCCTGTGCACGTCCTGCTCGCAACATTGCGCTACGCAATACTGCGAGTTGCTTTGTAACAGTCTGATTTTGACGTTGACGAATTTGTCGACATTTATCATTCGTTTCTAAAAGACAAAAATAACAAAAACAACAACAAAAAATTAAGGATACTCCCGCTTTTCCTGACATGCCTGTCGTTCCGAAGGCATCATTCCATCAGCCATCAGCCAGCCGCGCACCTATCTTCCATGGCATTACATGCGAGTATTTATCCTAATACGAAACAGAACGCGCGGTATGTCGCTGCTGTGCGCATCCATGATTAAAATTTAAGTTCCGTGGGCCCATACGGAGGTGGTCGCCACGGTGCACAGCAGGCGAAACACTATTTCAGTTAGACTTCTAAAACAAATTCCTATTTAAAAAAGGAGTCATTAAATTTATTCATTTTTATAACGAACCTGCCGTTGAAGAAGAACCTTGTTGGAGTAAAGCAAGATAAATATCGCATTAATTAACTAATCATAGCACATTTATGAAACTAAACGTTAAGCAAATAAAAGCATTCTACTTTTGCAATATCATTAATAGGACATAAACTATTTACTATAGTTGAGCACGTCAAAGTATATAATAACTAGAACACATAAGAGTAATATCATTTATTTTGAATTCATATATAAGTACTTTTATGAATATATGATGTATATATCTTCAGTAGATACAAAGAAATGACTATTGAACTTACTTGTAAATAATTGAAAACGAGCCCATTTGCAATACTAGTATCAAACCCTTAAAATAAAAAAAGAATATTATCAGAATTATGATTAGATAATAATAATTAAAAATATATCAGTAGTCCATTTGCAATACCAGTATTCAACCCTTACGTATTTCACTATAAACAATCTTACTTAATTAAAATAATGTAGTAGAATGGATTTACATATAATGTTGCTTACAACTTAAACGATTGCAGATATTTAGCATCGATAACATATATGACTGGGAAGACATTCACTATTATATATAAAAATAGTTATTAATCATTAAAAACATATAAGCCCATTGGCATAAGTCACATTCAACTCTACTAAAAAGAAATAAAGAAAGAATGAAAAAAGAAAAACTATAAGGAATCTGATTAGTTTTCAATAATTGAAAACTTATCGTAAACCCATTTGCTACTACCAAACACTTACGATGAAAAAAAGAAGACTATAGGGAATCAGATTTGTTACCAATAAATGCAAACACCGAACCCTTAAAATGAAAAATGGATGACTATAAGCAATCCGATTACTTAATAATAATTAAAAACACATAGGCAATACTAGTATACAACCATTAAGATAAAAAAAGAATCTAAGCGCAAAACAATTTATTTGAATTATAGAATAGCTGATATCTGTGATAGGGAAGCTTTATATATAAACTTTATAACTTAAAAGTTTGAATGTATTGAAGATGCATCTAAGATAAGAAGTTGAATGCATTCATTATGATATTTAATATCTTTTAAAATTTATTTTTTCTTAGATCTACAGAACATTTACTATTATTATACATCGCGATTCGAAAGGAAATTAGTCAAATAGAACAACTATATCTTCAGAGATGATTATACGCAGTTGGTTGGCACAGCATTCTATCTAGTTTAAAATGATTTGAAAATAGCTAAATAAATAGATATACATAAATAAAAAATGTTACAATAGTAATATACTAGATATCATAGTAATATACTAGTCTGAAGCAAAAACACAGAAAGCGATCAATATTTTCATTTTTATCGTGCGATAGCTTTAAGAGGATACCGTACTCAGATATTACGGCGTACATGCGATCTATTTGGTAGTCGATTATTTGATTGTCCATGTAGTGTTTGTAAGTTTTTACAGTACTTGCCGTAAAGTGTATATATGTTGAGTGGTGGAACGACCAGATACTCATGATAATCAATCGGTGAATATCTGATCACTCATTGAGCATAACAGATAACACCCCGCCAGTGAATTGGCATATAGTTTCAACCTTTGAGATATTAATCTTGAAAAAATCTTATATATGATAAAAAATTTATGATTGGTTTCCTGGATATCGTTTTTTTTTTGAACAAAACAGACGGTTTCACTCTATCATCTAGTTTCTTTAACTTCATTCTGCAGACAATATTACTCATTACCAGCACATCGCTGCTGTCGCTTCAATGATCAGTCGCTTTATAGGAACAAGCACAAAGTCATGCAATTTTAACAATGTATTTGGAATGAGGACTCCAAATTCATTTTTCAGGAGGCAAAATTGTTGTTATCATTGCCAATACCCGTCTGGAGAGATAGTGCGTCAATTGTTTCAGTACAGCTAATGTGTCCATAACTATATTACAGGTTTTATCCTTGCAGGTTGAGGATACAGGCTTAAAACCTTGACTCAGATGATTGATATTTTAATCAAATTTACAGTTAAAAATCTGAACTTTGACATGATCCGATGATCCGATAATAATAATTATTACTGATAATTTCATTTTGATAACAGTTTTATAGCAAATAAAAGAAATTCAAATATTAATTTCTTCTTTCAAAGATAACGAAATTGAAGAACATATATAGTAAGTATATCTTTTGAAAAAGTCTTAGGCAGTTGGTGTACTTATTTGGAAATAATTTCAGTTGGTTTACTTATTTGGAAATAATATCCGTAGTTATTTTTTTATTACTGGTTATTTTTTAGTTTATGGTATAAGTTTTCTTTTGAGGAAAATAATAATACATTCCCTCAATACATTTTTAAAATAAAATATAAAAATAAATAAATTTCTATATGTGTGGAAATAATCTTATCCATTATTGCTATTTCGATCCAATCACAAGCATGACCAAATTTGTGGAAATAATTGGAATAAAGTTGAATTATTTTAATTGCAGTTGAAAGCTCATTAAAGAATACTCAAGTGAATAGTTTATGTCAAGTGAAAACATTGAGTTTTTAATCTTTAAAAAAATTTAAATGTTGAACACATAAAGTAGTATAAGCATATAAAAAATCTATATGAAAAAAACATTAATTAAAACATTTTACCACTTTTATTTCAGATCTAAATTTGGTGTTGTATATCAGTAACATCGATATCGAAAAAGTACATTACGGTTCCGCTTAAGGTAACAAAACGAAGTACATATTAATTACGAAGTCGGCTGAGTTCTTTCCTTTCAATTTTTTATACATACTTTATATTTAACAGCTCAATTAATTTGGAAACGTTTTAAAAGTATCGTTACAGCATTAAAGTTTAGCATAAACGTATGTACACGAGTACAAAATCTCCTTGGTTTCCATTTGGAACCTGGAATCGAACGTCTTTTCACATGCCACAATCAGCATTTCAGTTCGATAAAGATCTCAAAAGGATCTTGCTGACTGTTTTTGTTATTGCTTATTAATGGCGCTCATTACGGCGCGACAACTCTTAGTTCTGGTGAAAATTGTTTTCAGTCAGCTTTAAATTGAGTTTATAAATTTACATGATAAAAGGATTGATTACGTCAATTTATCATTTAATTAGTGTACCTTTATTTACAAAATTGTATACCAACTTCATTTTCGAATGCACTCCGAACACCGAACACCGAACTCTCGGATGCAAGTTGCCGAACAATGCGAGTATCTAATTTAAATGTTGAGGCGGAGATGTGTGTTAACATTTGAAAATGGTTTCTTCACAATCTTCAGCATTTAGGCATCGAGTTACTCAGTGGAAATTGATTTCTAATTAACAGAAGCATAAAATAATTACTTATTGTTATTATGATAATCATGAAATTGTCACTTTGTATATTAGTGGCTATTGATTAAGCCAAGTAGCCTAAGGTATTTCAGTATTCACAGCTTAACTAATATTAATTGTAAATAATTCCATGTGGGACATAAAACTGAAAATACAAATCTATTAAATATCCATACATGGATTTCATATACAGATTTGTGTTTATTTTTAATTATTATTACTTATCCAAAACAACTTTACATACGTTTTTAAAGTGAGTAAAAAGTCATCACATATCTAAGCTGACTATAGCGAATAAATTAGCAGTTAGTTGTCTGGATAATTGGTCATAAGAGATTCGATTATATCAAAAAACAGCTGACAAGCTTGAGAAGGTGAACCCTATAGCTCTAAAGGGCTCCAAAGTGAACCAAAACGACACGAACCTTATTGCGGGATATACGTTTGTCAGACTGAAGTGTTTATCGTCAGAATTTTCAGATATGTGAGAACAATAATTTATGCAAAAGTACCTGTACAATGGAATCGAGAAAAATTAAAGAATAGATTTTGATATATGAAATAATAGATAAGGCCCTTTGCTGAACTGAAAAGAAGCACAAAGAAAGAGAAAACTAATTGTGAGTAAATGTATAAATTTTTTATATATAATAATTCTAAATAATACGACTAAAATATATAAGTAATACATTTTTTTTCTTTATTCTTGCGTTGGAATACTATATATGTTGTTATAAGTGCACTTTAAAAATATTTTTCTGATTATAAACCAAAGTCTCAATTCTAAATCTAAGTCCCTTGATTCAAACTATTTCAGAGATTAGTTTGTTCATAAACACCCAAACAAATAGAATAGAACCATAGGCAAAAAAAGACATACCTAGATAAATAGAACCACAGTCTATAATATACAAAGCCCAAATAATTTGTATCGGCCTTGTTTAAACTGGTTTGCTAATAGATTTTGATATCAATGACACATTGACCAAACAAGTAGAGAGATAGGATCTATCAAAATTTTATGGCGTTATTGTCAGATATTTTAGATAAAGGGTAAAAATCAACTAAATATTTTTAATACATACTGATATACATGAAAAAATAGCTTCGAAACCGCAAGCAGTGGAAAAGTTGAGTATACATATCAGAAATAAACGACAGAGCTATAAAATGCACTTTGATGAAATGTAAACTGAGTTCTGGAATAGCTTATTGAAGGTTTAATAGGATTCACTTACGAAATACCAAAATGAGCAGTTTTTTAGTTCTATGTAAATCATATTATAATCGGTTATAGAACTTAATTTTGCAATGACTTATATATTCGATTCAACAATTGATTTAGCGTTATACATATAGCTAAGTTTCCTTTTTTGCGCATTGAAAATAATTAAATATGTAAATTAATTTCTAAGATCAAATAAGTAGAGAATGTTGTACTCTTTAACTGCTCCAATAACTACAAATATAATTTAAAGTAATGCTCTTCGAATCGGAAAAAACAAGAACCGGGAAAGTGTTTAATGTGTTTTTGCAAAATATCGGTACCTATGTCTTCTTATAAAATAGTTTCGTTAAAGGCAAAAATAGAATATTTTGCGGAAGGGTGGTGCTAATAGAGTTCTGTTTTAAAGCAACTGAAATGACATATATACGAGAAGCGGTTTTTGCGCATTATAACCTTGAATATTTTTAATATCTTACAGAGAATTCCAGAATTGGTTGAATCTTCTCAATACCAATATTATAACAATATTATAACAAAGTAAAGATAGATCATGATTAAGATAGTTTATTATGTTTAATTTTAACGTTCGAAATATATTTGACTGGGCTATTTATTTTCCCTTAGTAATTTGCTAACAAAATGGTCAGCAATGTCGAAAAGTTGAAAAAAAAAATTATATTACGTTATGCCTTTTTAGAGGTTTTCCGAACAGTAGTGAACTACATCAACAAAAATTCATTTTATATTATTTTAATTAATTGAATCTTTGGCTGACAAATATAACTGTTTCAAGTATTGCCTATTAGGAATCCTCTTGATGAAGGCGAATTTGCCAAAAAACGTTTAGAAAATAAACGTTCGAAATAAAAAATGAAACCTAATGTACCTACTAAACAACTTCTCTGTAAACAAATCATATTTTAAGTCACATTTGTATTTAAAGAGAACTGATCAAATTTAATATTTACTTACAATTTTTAAAGAATTCCAATTAAATGCAATTGAATAGACAGATTTATTCAAAGATCATTAATGATAGATATTTGACGATATCCGAAACAGCTGTATATTTAGTCGAAGAGTTGACTTAATTAAAAAAAAAAATTATCTTGGATTTAAAAATATACTTCTCTATTACCACCCTTTCCTATTCGAAATAGGTATCTTGTCATATGACAAACGATACCTATTTAACAATTCCAAAATAAAACTTCAAACAATATTAATGAATACAAATTTTATAATATAAGATTTAACCCTATTCTTCCATAAGTAGTCGAACATTCAACATGCAATAGATATTACTATATTGTTAAATAGAATTAAATAGATCCACAGTTATTAAAATCTATTTCATGAAAAAATGCACAATAGTCTAAAAATAATAAAAAAATTTATATTAAATAAAATATAAAAAAATACTGGTCAAGTCATGCGGCAGTTAGAAGATATTAAAAATAGTAAAAATTAGTAACTGGAATACTCCATCCATACTACGTGGATAGTTGCATATAAAGCAATTTTTTTGTATCTTCAAGGTTCTTGCTTGTTGTTGTTGTTGTTTTTTATTGTGTGCTTGTGCTTGTGCGCTTTACAAAAACAAAGGAAGCTTTAAATGCGATTGCTTTTATGATTATTATTATTCGTATTCATTTTCGTTGTGCTGCGCCAATGATGAATTTCTGGCTACGTCATGCCACCATTTTTACGTTTTACGCCTTGCGTCTCTCAGCTTTGGATTCAGGTTTGAGTTTACCTACTCGTGTTTCTTTCGGCTGAAACGCTTAATGGCATTTTAATAGTTTGATTAATGTGCGCACGCACCTTCCTTTTTTGTTGTTATTGTTGTTGCTGTTTATATTTCTTTTTCCTATTATTAATATTATTATTGTTTTTATTGTTTTTGTAATTAGTTTTGTTGTGTATTATTTATTTGCATTAACGCCAACCAAAGAAATAAGAATTTTTTTTTAAATAATTTTTGGTTCTATTTTTTTCAAAATATTTTCAAAACATTTAGTTTTGCTGAATTATTAAATTATTTAAAATTATTCAAAAGTTACTGAAAAAAATTATATTAAATATTTATAAACAAAAACACATGTTTAAGCTTTTTAATATATTATTATAATTTTAAAAAATATATTAAATTGGTGGGATAAAAAAAGAGATAAAGATAAATTCTGTAGTTCTAGAATTTTATAAATTAAAAATTATATTTAATTAATTAATTTTACTAAAAATAACTTCTATATAATATCTGAATAAACAGGTTGTTTTTTTAAACATAATATAATAAGAAGTAGCAATTGAAGAAATTATTATTATTTCTTGGTAGAAAGAGAGAGAAGAATTGTTGTAAAACTTTGCTAACTCTACCCAAAGAAAACTTTCAGTCATACTTTAAAAACCTCTCTGGGCGATAAGTATATACTATGGAGACATTTGTAATTAGTCGATTATAATTACCGATTGCATTCTTTTATTGCCTCTTAAAATACATTTTCATAATACAGTAGAGATTGATATATTAGATCTCCTAGATATTAGAGCATTTAGAATTTAAACCCCGATTATTTAAGTTCTAGGTCTAAGCCTTTTGTTTAGACTTAGCTTTTCAGCACATTTTTATATGAATTTTGTGTGAAAAATATAATTTATTGGTACATTTTCTTTAAGATAAGCACAATAGTCTAAACATAGTATAAGTATTTAGTCAAAATATTCGATATGTTTGTATTCCACTCATATGATTTACGATCAGATTGATTATCTGAATAGCTGCAAACCCTTAAAACTGCATATAAGTTGTTATAATTATTGAAAGCCTAGTTGTACTGTACTAGATCTATTGTGCAAACTTTTAATTTTTAAGTCTGTATGTTCAGGCCTCTGATAAATAAAATTACAGTGCAGAATTTGTTGTTTCAAACTTTATATGTAAACAAAAAATGCCATCTCTGCATAAGTGCTGCCATTGTCACATTCCTTATAAATGGAATTGTTTACCAGCAAAATATGCATAACATATAAAATACCGAATTTAAAAAAACCTTGAAGCATATTTTTGGCCAATATCCAGCATTGATGGAACTACGGAAAGAATACCTAAGCCATCCATGATACACAGATAAAATGGTAGTGTGGAAAGATGAGTTATCAAACTATAGTCAATTCGTTAGACGTTCTAATCCACCTAAAATTGACAAAGCTGCTATTGACAACAGTTTAGTTGACACCATGAAATAATGAGTTATCAGACGGCTGTATTTCGGTAAGAACGTCTGCAAAATCTGCTAATACCGTACTATTCGTAAATAATTTATTCTCCCAAAACGAACTAAATACTCAGTTGGTGTATGTGAGGTAATTTGAGCGAGTCAATAAAATCTAACCTAACCTATTTGTAAATACTGAAGTCTGTGCATGTTAAGAGCTGAACATTTGCAGAGAATGAGCTCTAAACTTTCAATGTCTATTTCATAAAATATACATTATTTGACAACGAAAAGACCATACTTGTTTAAGTGATGCTTTACATTCCAATAGATTATTTAGTAACCACAATACGGTCCTCTGTTCACCCTCATTCGCGAAAGCACCTTATTTAACAATCCCTTTTATATAATGAGGGATTGTTTTGCTTAATTTCGATCTATACTATACAAATGATGAGTGATCTACAAATTATTCTCCTCCAATTCCTGTTAACTTCATTCGGGTGTGTTCGACCTTATTTATTCAAATGATACTTTAGATTGCAATCATCTATTAAATAAACGTATGGAACTCGTAGGTTCATTCTGGTTAGCGAAAGTGCTTTATTTAATAATCACATTCCTTGGATGCGAAAATGTTTTGCTTAATGCTGACCTACGCTTTAAACCAAATAACCTAGAAATCTGGTTTCTTTTAATTTTTTGATAATTTCATTTGTGTGGATCTTGAAAACTCGTACATTTAAGTTATTGAAATAAGTTATGTGTAATTATAATTTTTATTTAATTTACTAGTTTATAGTCTTTTTAAAAATTTAATTTGTTAACAATAAGATTTCATTATTGTGATTTATCACTGTTGAAAATAGCTCTCTATTAAAAGTTTATATTAACAATTCAGTTTCTTTTGTTCAAAATGGACGATAAAAATCAATTTAATTTAGTCTACTAATATAATAGAATAGTCGGACTGCATATTAGAAGTTTTACCATTAGGTTCATTTTCTAATTCGTTTTTGAAAAAGAATACGCCATCAGAATAATTAATTTATGAAAAGACTACAAGTCTAGCTACGTTTATCGAGAATGATATTAAACTTTTGAAGAAATTAAAAGTTCTGGAAAAACGATAAAAGTTATTATAAATTCACTGAAACTGGTCTAGCACTATGGTATGAGTATTTGTAAAGTAGTCTTAAATCCGGGGTTTTTCTTAATCTTAATGCAGGCACACCCGTTAAATTTTTTGAACCAAAAGTAGCACGAAAGATGTTGGCTTCTTTCGTGCTCGGACAGGGTTATCTCAATGTGTTGCCATTGCGACGTGTTGTTAAAAAAGAAAACCTTAAATTTAGTCTACTTTAAATGAACTGATTAGTCTAGAGTAGACTACGAGCCTAGTAGTTCAATCGAGGGTGACATGATATATTCTGTTAAAGTCAATGCAACATATTATAGAATCAAAGTAGCCTTAGGTTAGCTCCAACAATTTTAGAGTTACTAAATGAATGTGCATATAGTTACCGTAAACCAAAGGTTTAATGAGTCCACCCGCTGTCATATATGTGATATCTTCAAGGCTTCTGAGGTTTCTGGATGAAATTGATACTGATTTTGTTGTCTATTTCTGTATTTCTTTAAAAACTTTTCATTTACTTTAAATTCTTTTAACTTGAAACTAAAAAACTTCAACCAAAGTATATCATAATATACTTTACATTTAAACAGAAATTATGAAGATAAAATATAATTTTTTCTCAATTTCGTTATATTCAAATGTAAGTAAAAATCTTGACATCAAAACTAACATCAAATGAGATAATCGAGACAATAAAAGACGATGAAGTTGTAGAAATTGCAAACTTTTACCAAACGATGAGGAAAGTTGATGGAAATGTGAGATCTTGGGTGCCTCGACGACAAAAAATGAAACCGTTTGTCCAACTTACAGAAACTTCATTACGCTTACGCATGCATGGTGGAGTAATGTCTAACGGAAATAGAGAACTCCATTACTGGAAAGGAACACATTTCACATACCAGGCCGAAGAAGAAAAAAATGCCAATAGAATAAAAGCGTTTTGCATTTATGAACAAAAAATTGTTTTGCGGCAATTACGAGTACGTTCCACGCCGTAATGACACAAGACCAAATAAAAGAAAAATGTCGTTTTGATTGACGGATTGCGTGCGTGTAATTGCATCTCTCGTTTGCGCGCCGAGCGCCATGTTTGCCTTCATTTTATTACATTTTTGCCTTTTTATCAATTCTTTACAAATGTGAATATATCATATTTTCGATACATTACCAAAAAGAATATATAACTTAACTGTATTTCACTCGCACGGTACGATTAAGCTCGTATGTAAGAAACATAACGCATTTGAGTATAATTACAATAGCATGGATGTATGAATTGAGCCCAACGTGAAGGCGGTAGTGGATTGACAGGACAATACGATATCCAAAACAAACAAAAGGTCTACGGTTTTATAATGTCGGAAGTGACATGTCAAACCTTAATTAAAATTCTGCTTCTCACATATGTAATTCTGAGAACACTTGCTATTCTGAAACGAAAATGCAATGCTATTGGAAAAAGTTTATGTATACAAAATGTTTTATTAAAATTATTCTCTTTGTTTCATTACATCTGCTTTTTATGTAAAAATAAACTAATTTAATTGAATTTAAGCTTAACAAAAAGTAATGCATGATTTTGCCAAAACTTCAATACCCTTTATATACAATCGAGTAGAAGAAACAAAATATATCATGAGTACATTCCTTCGAGCCGCCAGCTTAACTGGCAGTTATATCAAATAGAAATATTCTTCTGCATTTTATTAATATTTTTATATTTTATTGACAATTTACCTATTGATCAACCCAAAATCGAGATCTCATCATGGAAGTTCGTTACAAAAGCGATGGCATGTTGTCTCTACTTGGAAAAGCATAAAGACATCACATGTATTTGGCTGCCTAAACTTACATTGAGCTTAAAAGAAGAGGCTGTGGGAAAAGCTTCCAATCAGAAAACTCTCAGTGAGGAACCTTTATACCTTCATTCATCACATAGCATACTTTATGTCTGATTGCTAGTATCAGCACACAAAAATTTGTTAGTCACAGTGCTTTACCTTAAATTTTAAATTATAAATAAAAACTGATTAACAATATTTTCATATCGGGGACTTAAAATAGTCGATATTAATCTCATTTATTTATTTAAATAGTTAAATCAGTCGATTTGGTTCTCTTAAGTCATCGTACAAGGTCTTCTGTTTGAAGGAATGATGAAGCTTCTGTGTTTCAGTGAACTGCAAGTCTTTTTTTATGTGCTTCGAACTGAAGCGTGATTATTTCAGGAACTGTCGGAATATGCAAATCATGTTGAAGGTCGTTGTTACGGACATACCATGGAGTATTGGTAATTCTTTTTAGGGTGTTGCTTTGATATCGTTGCATTATCTGATTATTTGACTCAGATATGAATTCGAGATCCGCAGGCCCAAATTGGACGTAGTACCTGCTTTGGGTGTAGTATCTTTTAGATTAAAGATTTACCTTAAAGTCCATATATTTATTTATACAATCAATAACAAAACAGCTTTGGTATTCTGATGATTCTGCAGTGAAGTCTTCCAAAATTTTAAAATTTTTCTTAACAAGGCACATTCTGACCTTTATTCGTAGGATATATATATTTTTTTTTTTGGAAAGTAGAAGGTTGATCACAAGGTTAAAAACAAATCACAGAAGAATGGTAACTAGGAAAAAAATCGGAGTTGTAGTGTTAAACGAAGCTTCAAACGTACTTGGAAATAATAAAAATAATAAAAAAAATAGTTTTTATAAAATCAAAAAATTGTTTATTTCTATATAATTATTTATTATTATTACTTATTGGTAGGTAGGTTTTGAAGTGTAGTGAACAACAAAAATAAAAATTCTTTTTATATTATTTTTATTTGACTTATTTATGATTGAAAAAAATTTAAACAGCTCTAACAAAAAGTTATAGAATTTTATTTAAAATCTAGATTTACAATAATACATTTGTTATGTGTCAGAACTCGAACTCTGGCTTCTGTGCAGTTGTCAAATAAATCTTTTACTTTAATTTTTAATGTAAAATTCATACTAGTAAAAATATTTGAAACTAATGTTTGGTTACAGGCTCCTCGGGGAGGTATGCAGATTTGAGGTCAATTATTGCTTAGTCTGATGAAGTGATAAACTTCTTGAGTCTAGTCAAGGCGTAAAGAGGGGTTTTAAAAATACCTCGAGTTAAGAAAGAGTAAAAGTGCTTAAGTGCACTGGCTCAAATCGCTTCAACATAATAATATATTGTAATATATACATATATATGTATATTAAAATATATATTTGCTTATATATAAGATTTAAATATTTAAATATATAATATAAATATTTAAATATATATATGTACTTTATTTACTAAACAGATTTATCCAGTCTTTGAAAGTTCGTACTGTTATTGTATATTCATTAAATAAATGAATATGAATGTTATTTTTTTAAATAACAAAAATGTGACATATTTTTGTTAATGTTAATTTGTTAATTTTATTTATACTAATCATAAAATATATTTCTCTTAAATAAATTAGTTTTGGTCTATTTTTATCAAAAAATTATTTATTATTTAAATTTATTTATCGTTTTATATATTAATTCAACCATCCTATCATAACAAGGAAATAAAAATAGTAAAATAATAATTTACTCTACAACCAGCAACATGTTGTTGAAGTACGTGGCAACAACCACCAAAACACAAACATGTTGCTCTTCTTCATTCTAAACGAAAGCATTGCACAAATATGCTTGTTCACAATGTTTCTGTATACACATAAGTAGAGCAACATGATGCTATACACTTCATTCTTCTCTTCACAACAGAACTAAACGAAAACTTCAATGTTGCTGCACTATGTTATCGACACTTTCCACATTCAGTGCTGGTTGGTGTATGTGATTTGATTGAAAATTTCAAGCAAGGAAACCGGATATTAGCAAATGCAAAATATTTTCACAAATCCCACATTTGCGAAAAATCTAGTACAAGATTTATGATGAAAAATTCTAAGTAGAAACAATCCGCTTCAATAAATTAGTACGGAACTGGTAGTGTGTTTAGTTTAGAACTATTTTTAAAGATATCTGTTCTCAGTTTTAATTTGATTTTAATTTTAGATGGCAAAATATAAACTAAGAAGTAATTTTATGCAAAATGTATTTAAAATATTTACATATTTAAACTGAAAAAATAATAATTAAATGAATACAAAATTTCTTATCAATTTTTATATTTTTGTATTAATAATGGACTGTCCATTAAATTGACAAGACTAATTGATATTTACTTCACTAATGATTAATGCAATTTTATTTGCTATCATGTGAAAATAAAATTATTATCGTCTTGAATATATTAATATTAAGTATTATAATAAGTTCCCGTAATATAGTAAGTACTATTAATATTAAATATTTACATTTCAGTATATATCTATGTGAAATTATACATATCTAATATACTTATGAGTCATCGTTTCGTTGTGCTCTGTGTCTGAACTTTCAACCGTACTTTCCAGCTATAAAACAACAAACTAAAAGTTAATAAAGTAATTAATTTATGAATTAATTAATGCATTTATTTTAATAAAAATAAAAATCAACAAAGCAATCACTTAAGAGTAAAACAGATACTAGGACAAACTCCTCATTTGTAGCATAAAGAAGTTTTTCTGTGATCCATTGGGAGCTCCAAAAAGGTTCACATATATGAATTGATCAAGAAATTAATTAGTAATTAGAATTGGTGCAGTAATTAATCTTATAATTTTAACAAAACTGTTGACTATTAAAGTTTCATATTGATGTGAAATAAAATTTACACTACTTATATTAACTGAAGTTAAATTTAATTGCTAAAATCAATTAAAATCTTTATAAACCATATTACGATTTAATTTGAGCTCATTATAAAGCTTATATCTTCAACTTAATACTTCATTATATTAATGAAATATTAAGCTGAGTTCTTATTTCTGCCCATAAAAGGGCTTACCAATTAGTTATTTGTATTTCAGTGCTTAATGTATGTATATTAGTAAATGTGTATCTGAGCTGTGTATATTGCAGTTACTGCACATAAATTCATACACGCTCTGCCAACCGTCAACTTGACATATGTGAAATTCAATTTAAATCAATGCGGTTTCTTTGATATAAAAAAAAAACTAACTTTGGACTCCCTACGATTAGGACTATGAGACAGTTGGATCAGAAAGTTTATAAGAACAAAATACTTACTTACTTATTGCTTTCCTTCACTCCTAATTGGAGCATAGGGCCTCAGAACAAGAACAAAATACTCTTAATAAATTACATACTGCATTATTTATTAAGAAAATTTTACAGATTACCCAATTTATTGTCCAATTAAAATTAGTAAGGGAATTTGAATATTTTAACAATTTCAGAAAAAGGCTACTAAAGAGAATCCACAATCCGTTACGGCAACTTCCAACCTTTTGAATCTCTGACTTTAGCTTCTAAAACCAGTCTTCTATATAGAAGATGTTCTATTACATTTGGTGCAATTGTTAACTAATAAAGTTATTTATAAATTAATACATATTTTTGGATTTAAAGTTTTTTTTATAATTCAGAAGTAATAAATATCTATCAATTAATTAAATATTTATATAAGTATAGAAATCTATTACTATATATTGGAGTATTTTTTAAATTAAACTGCTTGCAGGTGAGAATTTTTTTTTGTATAACTATAATTTATTTAAAACATTGTTTTTACTTATATAAATTACTGAATGTTTATATGATTTAATAATGTATAAATAAATCTATAAATATAATTATATACATAGATATTATAAAAATATTGGGTTAGGTTAAGTTGAGAAGGCGCATGCTAAAATAATTATCAGCACTTCCATTCGAAGACATCTGTTACTCGTAGTGATGCTCTCAAATTTAACTGGGAAAGATAATTTGTTTGTGAAACCACTTAATCTTTCAGATAAAACTGAGGAAATTCAGGAATGGTACCGTCGAAGTATTCTATATTATATAACATTTTGTTCCCGATTGGTGTTAGCAGACTGCTTAATAGTCTGCAGTTACATTAAGTCCATTCAACACTTTCAGCTTTCTGCAGTTCATCCGTTTGGTTTTTGCAGAATTCATCTGAGACGACGGAATCCAGAATAAATTAATCTTTGTTCACATTTTCTTTTTTGATACAAAACACTGACATTTTTATCCAATAGGTACTTTGACAAGATGTCTTTTTTACTGATAAGAAAGCGAAATCTATAATAAACACTGACTTCTTTATCCAATAGGTACTTTGACAAGATATCTTATTTACTGATAACAAAGCTAAATCTATAACTTATGCTACCTATCCTCACTAGCTCTAAATAAATTAGTCTTGGAAATACTTATAATATTATATAAAAATGTATATATCACTTCTAACATTATCCATACATTATTTATAATATTATAATTATATTAGATAATATTTTCTATACTAATTGTAGATTTAGTTATTTGCATGTATTATTAATATGGTAGTTCATAAAAAAATAAGTGAAATACTTTATATTTAAATATTAGTTACAAAATTATTTGTGTTTATTTTATATATAAAATATTTAAAACAAAATTACTGAACTCATACAATACCTTCCAATAATAAATATCTACTACTATCTGTCTCCCATTCGGTAAAAAAAAATAATCTTTCATTATAATAAAAAAGGAGATTAATATTCCCAGAATATAACATTGAAATCAAGAAAAAAAATTACATATAGATTAATAATTATATTAGATTTAATATATCCATTCTGGTTCTACAATTTCTTTTAGTTTGCAAGAGATTTTAGTCAATTATAATTATAATAAACATTTTTAAAACATTTTGTTCGAAATAAATATTAACACCCCTTCTTCTGTAGAGTGCTTGTCAGTAGTGTAAAGTTTTTTTTTTTTGATTACTAAAATTTTTGTCCCTATCTTGTTTCTTATACCTCGTCCAGAAAAACTTAACATGTGTTTAAAGTTTACGTAAATTATTTTTAACGCCCCATAGATTTTAAACGGACCGAGGAAGTCAACGAATTTTAAACTGATTTATAAACTACAAATGAAACGCATTCTTTGAACTCTTCCAATTAAGGTTTTATTAATTAAAATCCAAATAAAAATTCAAAGTAAATTATATTAAATATAAAAAACACATTTCCTGCTTCAATGAAAACAAGCTTACAATTTAAAACCATTGAAATCGTAACTATAGGATTGTTTTCTTTTTATATCGCTAAATAAATTAAATAAATTAAATATAGTTTATTTTAATAACCAAAAACTTACTTTTATTTTAAAGTTTCTTTAAAGCCTAATAGCTTACAAAAAAATTCCAAAATAAAATTAAATATAAAAAATATATCTCAAGAAATTTTCTTATAGTAATTAATTATCTTAGTCCACCTATACCTCAGCTTTTATTCTACAAATAATCGAAAAACTTATGTTCTATCAGTTTCTAAGTGTCTACTTAGCAGCTTAAATACAATTCCTAATAGTTAGTTAATAATTAAAACTCGTAGTACTCGATGTAAATGGGGTTTCACAAAGGATGTACTCCAGGCTTCTAAAAACAAATAATGCAATCATATATATAATCGTTATTCCGTCCAATCGTAAGTTAGGTTCAAGGAAGATAGCTTATAGCAACCATTTTCATAACTTGTAATTAACGAATACCGACGACTCAGTTTTTCTTCTCATCTTACAATTCAAAGAGGAGACGTTATATTGAATTGATGTGACGACACTGCAGAAGAATTGATTTGATACTATTTGTTTTGTTTGTATTAAATACAGATTAATTACTTTTTCATTAGTGCCATTAACAACTAAATATTTATGAAAATGTCAATTTAATCCAAATGTTTTTGGATCACATTTTTTAATGTATCTAGTTGAAATTTACATCAAATACCAGTGCCTGGATGATATTAAAATAATGCTTGCCAATAGAACATCGAAACGAACTAATGTTAGAGTCTAATGGGAGAATGAAGAAGTAAACTTTCTAAAAATATATAATTATTCAATGAAAAATATTTAATATACTGAAAATCCGTGCCTAATTTAAGCTATTTGAGTAAGTCTCCTTAAAATAGGAACGATACTATGGCTAAAGGTTATAAAGATCAGTATTTCTTGCATCCGAAAACTAGAGTATTATTAAAGTCGTACCATACCTTTCAATACGGTGTTTTATGTTTCTTAAATTTTCTTTATAATTTAAAATATAAATTATATTCTTAGAAATCTACAACTTTACATTACATAAATATTTGCATAATATCTCTTGTAAACAAGATGGAACAGAGAAGAAAATATAAATATTTCTCAGCCAAAATTTATGAATTTGTCGTCAGAGTTCGTTTATTTACCTTACAGTGATGACTTTTTGTCAAAAAGTTTTTCTCAAGCCCCGTCTTATGCAAACAATCCACTTCACACAATTGATTTACTATTCAAACTGTTCTAGTTTAAATGTTCTGTAATTTACAATTATACGAAATGTTGTGCAACTTCTTGCATAAATTATTACCAAAACACACAATCGCCATTGACAATGCACTCTATAACGTCCTTCAAGATCCGAGGTCCTGACCAAATATTCTTAAACTTATATGGAAATTTTACTGAACAAAATAACCATAATTCAATATTTTGTATTTTAATAATGAAACACAAAAACAATTTTAGCTCCTCAAATAATGAAAACAAGGAATCGGCAAAGTAAGGATATAACTAGCAAGGACATGCGAAATATTTCATCTTTGTTTATTGAGTAAATAAGCGAGTGTCGCGGAACAATTAAGTCATAAATTCATGTTTCTCCTTCCCTGTGAAAATTTTCGAGTTTAGTATGTTGTAGAAGTGTGAAGGGAGTGTATGTACTAAACCTCAATAAATATTTTTAATTTAAGCAACGGAAAATAATGGAAAATATGTTTAAGGAATTTTCGTACTACAGCAATAGAAACTGCCTTAGTTTTTGCAAAAAAAAATTATTATAACTTTGAATTGGTAAACTATCAAAACTTGTCAAAACTAAAAACTTTTTTAAAATATTTTTAAATTTTATATTTTAAATTAATTTTCTAGAATTTGATAATATCTCCACTGTTTTGATATGACACACAGATCTCAATCAACAAGCTTGCGGATACTTTCATTACATATATTAGAACCACTTCCGTTGGAATTACCAAGAAGTATAAATATTCAAAATGAATAGTTTATACTAAATAATCACACTAATTTAACGAGAAATAGCTATCTCATTATAATTGTGATAAACTATATAAAAAACAGACCTTTATTTGAATCGTCGTATAAAAACGGACTTATTATCTTAAGGAATATGGAATAAAAAAATTTAACAAACTTGAGAAACAATCTTAATGAGAGAAAGCATCAAATTTTAGTTTTACACTAATATATTATATATATAATATACATATATATACATATATATATATATATATGCAATTAATATATCTATGATCTCATATACATACCTTTGTCTCAGGCAATAAAATATCCATCCAAAATATGTGATATGGCATATATTACATCCCTGTTCTATTCTCTCACCCAACAAAAGTATTAACTAATGTTAATAACTGTAACTAATTTTACAGTTATTGTTTAGTTAATTTTTTTATCCTTTCACAATAAAGGTATTTACTTTTTTAATCAAGCGAACTTTTAGACGTACTATACAGCTCTTTCAGATACCACCAATATCCATTATTAGTGGTCTTTCTTAATATCTACTGACTTAATTGTTGTTTATATAAATGGTTCAAATTCCAAGTAACAAACATTGTATCGTACCAAATTTAAGCCGAAGGATCGTATGTGATACAAAAACCATATCTACATTTAAGTAACGTTATATACATATTATATAGTTATTGTATGAAAGATAAGGCAATACCAACTTAAGTCTAAGGTGCCTACTTCATAATTTTAAAGTGATTCTGTAAGTCCTATGTCCAAACCTATTTATAATAATATAATAATCAAAATAATATAAATGAAGTGTAATTATATTATTAATAATATTAAACTACTTAATTTGGTTACTTAATAAAATTAAATAAAACTGAATAATTGTGCCTATTTAGTTTGAAAAATTGTCTCTAATCTAATATCTACCTAACAAACTAAGGAAATAAAAACTGATTTAAGTGAAAATACCTAGACGGAAAAATGTGTTAAAAAAACTGGAAAGACGAACGTATATTGTCATTATTGACCTTGGCAGTCAAAATCTGAAATGTGACAAATGAAATGAATTTCACGAATTTTATTAGTTTATGACGGCTTTAATGACTACTAGCAAGGACACTAATGATTGTATTTCAAAAGAAAAGATCCTAGCGAGAAATGATTTGAATTTGCTGAAAGAAAATAGAATACGACACGCTCATAGAAACAGGAAGAGTACATCGATATGCAACAAGGGGAAGAAATTTCTCTTCCAATATACTCTCGTATACATCGCACCTAGTAGAAGAAAAAAATATATGATCTACGCGTGCACATCGTTTTCTAAGCCTTGTTCTTTATCATCAAGGTCAGGATTCGCGTGACTCTACTGCGATGAAGCATAAATGCACCATGTCATATGTCTTTATGTAGTCTTAATTGCATAAACATCCTTCATATTCGACGCACTTAGTTTCCTAGGAAGAAAAATTATTGCTACGTTAGAGTTGTATTGAGTTGACAATGGGAGGTAAGTGCAGATATTTATTGAAATTGCGCTAAGAGTTCAAAAGGATCGAAATATCCATTGCTTTGAAATAAATTTTCTTAGTACATTTCAATTCGTTCATAATATTGTATATAACTTATCTATTTATTATGTGAAAATCATTTCTCGATTATTAATGCGATTATGTTGATCCTCGCTAAATAAACTGTTTTTGTTGGAAGTGTTTATTTTTTTAGAGAATAAATTCATTAATATCACTTCTGAGTAGGCTGTCATATACTATTTAGGTATATGAAAACAGTAAATTGCTTCCATTTACAAAGAATATGTTTAGTTTCATTTTTAATAAGTATAAGACTTATACTTATATTCCATTATTCCATAACTTTAGTTATTACATATTCATCTAATAAATTAAAAAATAATTCCAATAAATAATTAACCAAATTTTTTATGGAGACTTCATAATGTCACTAGTCTTCCTGTACATATCGCTAAATAATGCATGAGATTGAGACTGAATACTTATGAGATTGAGACTGCAGAAGACTTAATATACAATGTGTATGTGTAAATTAATAAATAAAATATTTCAAATATAATATTTATAAAATTATCTAAAAACCTTTTTTCTGTCCGAAGTTTTTTATTTAGCTAAGAAATTTTTACTAATTTTTACTGTCCTGCTATATAAAACAATGGTCCCACCTTTAGACACCTCATAGTTTTAAAACTTGAATGCTTAGTAGCATACTATCTCTATAGAAGTAGAGAAGTTCTATGGAGAATTATTGGGTTCATATATGAGAAAATGTAACTCCGAAGACACTGCTACCAGTAACTGTATGCAATCTATATTGAAGCAGATGAAAATAAATAAATTTAGTTCAATAAATCCCGTTGGGTGTCATATAGTCATATGGTTCGCAAAACTGAAGAAGAGATAGAGTTTGGTCGAAAAACTTTTTGTGAGGACTTTTATGGTAGAAAGAATGTCGTCTTTAATTGGAAATCCTTGGCTTGCAACCGGAACTGGTAGAAAAATTTGGACATTGGTAAAAAGGATGTTGATTCATTTTGATTAGGTATTATAATAAATTTGTTACTAGATATTTTGATAACATTGCATGTATATTCTGTTAGTAATACTATTGAATTTTCCTGTAAGTTCTTGTTATTTTTTTAATTCTAAATTTATTTTAAACAGTTCGTTAAAGCATTTAAAATATCAAACTAAATATAATCTATTGGTGTTTTATATAGCATTACATTAGTAAAAATTTCGCAGTTAAAAAATTTTATTTTCCTTAGTAAATATAATATATTCGTAACGTTCGTGTTGACGAAAGAAACTAAATTCTTAATATAGAGTATTATATTAAATAGAGAGGTTTTTATTGAATAGTAGTGAAACTGCAACAACATAAATTTATTATTATTATTTTCAATTAATTGAGTTTTTTACTGACCATACAGCTGTTTCTAGTATTTTATATATTCCTGAATTTGTCATCGCAATAATAAAGATAGTTAACAATTAAACAAATAATAAGGAGCACAATCAGAATTATTGACTCTGGAAGGTGTAAACAATTATCACACACAATGTTCCCACATTAATAACTGCTACTATAATCATAATCCTGTTCACGAAGTGAACGAGGAGTAAAGTGTGCAAAATAATTACTTTACGAGGTCATCATTTGAGAATTGCAAAACAAACTGTAAATAAAACAGATAAGTGTGACAAAACAATTATAATTCGGAGTGATAACTCATGTCTCAACACTAGGAACTTATTGACGTCGAGAACACAAAAGAATCCGGACAAAATAAACACATTATGAATGTAAATCAAAGAGAATGCGAAGACAGACAAGAAGATAACTTTTCGCCTTGACTTCAAGTGTGAATGCACAAGGACACATCCAGCAGGAATTTGAAAATCTCTGAGAGCTCGTTTACAAGTAAGCAAGGGAACTGAACTGAATTGTGAGGATTGTATAGACAGAAACGTGAAGGTCGCATTTGGAACGTTGGAGAAATGATATTTTGTAGGCTTGAGAAATTTCTGAAACGTTTTTCCAAGGACATGGAATAACTGCACTTCTTTGATTAAATTAGGCATATTAAATTGTTATTTAAAAGCAAATAAAAACTGAATGAAAGCAATGTAATGTTTTCATTTGCAAGTAGCTAGTTGGCAAAACATGCTCGGTAGTTGCAATTAACCTTTAAGCTTCCAACTGAGTTCTCTTTTTGGACCACCATTTATCAAACATCTGCTGATTCAAATAAACAGATTAACATGATTTCTGTTTTTTAACTTCAGCTACGAGTTACTATTCAATTATACAAAATTAGTATACTAATATTTACACAGCCTAAAGTCAATTATCTTTATTGGGAATACAATCAAGTCGAGAAGAGAAAAATTTAATTAAAATCTCTGGTGTTAGTGTGTTGTTTTGTACTCTTAGTAATCAACTATTGATTGATTCATTCCAATTGATTGGCTATTGATTTTCAAATTAATTTTCTTTTATTAAGGCACCTCAATTTTTTCCAACTTGTTTACTTATTTTTTAATCATATTTATGTGTAAATTTAAGAGAGTTACTGTTGGTATTAACTCGTTATACGCCAAAAATCCAATATGTAAATAAGAAATTGAATTCTTTAAAAAACACGAAACCTTTAAAGAATTAGTTAAAGTTAGGAAAAAAAAATAAATAAATGCCATTATTCCCAACGAACTATGACCTACCACACAAGTGATACATTTATTCATCTGCAATCGAAATCCAAATTTTTCACAATTTTATTTATAAAGATATAAAATTATATATACATTTATATATATATAATTTTTGAAATAAATGGATTTAGACTGCAGATGAATAAATCCATCACTTGTGTGGTAGGTCATAGTTCGTTGGCAATGATGGTATACCTACATATGTTTTTATTTACTTTTTTCCCTAACTTCAACTGCTTTTTTAAAAGTTTTGTTTATATACATGTATATATATAATATATTGTACAGACTCTCATTATTGAAGAAATTAAGACTATTAATAATTAACAAATTCAATACCTAAGCTATTCTTTAAGGCGTTACTAATCATATTTTTTGATATATCATATAAAACATAGAGTTATTCTGTTCATTTAAGGTGGTACCTATTTGAAATCCATTTGAAGGCATTAATTCGAAGTATTGCATACAGTTATGGAATTGTGTTACAGAGAACAATAATCTATTTCAGAACAAATTCTTGAGGTTCATTACAAACGTTCAACGTTACAAAAAGAAACGCGGATCAACATGGAGATTTGGACATAGTCACAGCAACGATAGTGATACAGAGGGAAACTACTGTCTATGAGGAAATTCTTATAAAACATGTTAATGGAAAAGTTTCAATTTATACCTCTAAGAAAATATATTTACAACCAAAACAGCATTGTAACTTGGTCAAGCTTCAGTAGCGGGCTTTAGATCTATCATATTATTTCTACTTATCCAAATATTATTATGTTATTTTTTTTAAATAAACTAAAATAAAATTATTTTGTTGATATTTCATATTTACTTATTAGATACATTTGAACAAACAAAACTGATTACTGGAGATAGTTGTACTCTTTTCGCAATAAGAAATCTTTTCGTTGCATATAGGCAACGTTGCATATTATTTTTACATTATCCCAATATATCCCCATGTCCCCACAAATCCCAATATATCCCCATATATCAATCACTCTTGGAATTTCTCCAAAGATTTATTTAGGTATAACTTATTATTCAGTTTGTTAGATCATAAAATTTTCATAAAATAATTTTAATCCTTAATTTTGTCTAAATATCTGAAGCGAAGAAACCACTTCGACATATAGTACTTTACCACAAATCTAAATTTATTTGCATAATTTAAACCTTTGCGCAATACTTTTCCTTTTTGGAAAATAATATTAATTCAATAGCAATGAACATTTGATTCAAAATTTTATTGGAAGGAAGTGACTTAGATGTAACTAAATAAAATCAAAAAGGGTACAAGGAATTGTATAAAGAATGCTTTTATCATTACAGTACAGACATTCTGGACCATTATTCTGGATTCATTGGATCATTGATCTCTCCATCAATGTCCAGCGAATCAATATATTCAAGCCTCGAAATATAAAAACAACTTCAAAGAATAGTCGCATTTTAAAACGATATGTCGAAATATAAAAAGCACGAAGATCTAGAAATTGTCCTATAGATGGAAACTTCAATCATTTGAAAAAATAGAATATGTTATGCTAAGTTTGACATGCATAATATTTAATGCAAATCACTAGAAAGCGATTATATTAATATAAAAAAATTAACTAAAATTTTGATTTACCAAAACTCTTTTGCATAATATTTAATGCATATCACTAGAAAGCCTTAATATTAATATAAAAAAATAAACTAAAATTTTGATTTACCAAAACTCTTTTTATAACTTTCTATACGTATTTTTTTCTTATTCCAATACGTATACTGAAAACACCTTAAGTCCACCTTAAGTCCAATCTAACATTAATCTTTGGAGAAGCAAACAATCAAGAGGCCTTATAATCCTTTATAGCATTTTGAACTTACTTGCAAATTATTGAGATTTATTTTGAAATACTTAAGACTATAACACTTTCTAACTTTCTAACTTTCTAACCTGAACTCTAGGTCATACAGTGACCTCAAGGTACTTATATGACATACTGCCTAACCAATAGATATGCAGTCAAATCCTTTATCGACCAATAGCAACGATACCAATAGTTTTATTTTATTTTTTAATTTTGATTTAACTATTTTATTTTAATTTAATTCAGAAGTTATTGATTGAAAAAATGAACAGGCTAACTGACTTTCGAAATCTAAAAGGTGGGATCCAAATTATTTTGCAAAGTTTTCAATAATTATTAAGATAACTTTTATAGCTTAGAAGAAAATATGTATAACTCTAGAATGGACTGATTGGAATTCAAATATCATCCAAAAATATACGATTAAAAGATAATGGTTCTTGTAAGTACTCTCATAGACATCAGGAAACAACAGACCACATACTAATAGTACGCACTGCGCATAAAGCCGAATCAATTATGTGTGGTCTGAGACTTTTAATTCGTACAGCTAATGTATGAGTATATTCAATATTTTGAACTCGATTTACGGAAATCAATATCGGAAAGAGATTTTTACCAGATTTTAAAATTAGTGCAAGTTTTTCTTTTCTCTGTTTAATTATTTCTTATATTTAATTATTCGTAAATCATTTTTGGAACTACAAATACCAAGTGTTGAACTCGTACTCTACAAATTTAAAGATCAGAGTCAGTGTACATTAGGTAATAGGCCTAAAATCGTACTTGACTTGTGTGTTCAAACCTAGAGTTTTGTTTTAAGCTAAATATATTTGATTAATTAGTGGATAAGCACGTCAGATAATTGGTGTAATATAGAAAAATAATAGATATATAACTGACGCAGCAGCTTATGGAGTTTTAAGTCCTAACTCAGTTGAGTAACTATTTTTATTTACATATTGAAATCAGTAGAGTGGCATGTATTTTAATAAAAATTAATATCCTTAACCTATAGTAAGATATGTTGTAGCAACCCACAACTTGTCTGTTATTTAATTCAAACCTATAGAAGCAGTTCTAAGAAATAGTCTTATGAGAGTGTTAAGCAATTACACCACATAAGTAATTTTTATAATTATAAAGACAACTACCTCACCTTGAGATATAGGAATGTTTAATTCGGTCACATAAACATATTTTTTTTTTGTGGTATATAAAACGTCTCACTCAAATATTATCAAGTCTCTCGTGACTAGTATCGGATTTGTCTCAAATGGATTAACTACTGCGTTTGCTTCTGTATTTGGCATTAGTCAATGCGCGTTGAGTCCAAGAATCAATTGCAACAATTGCACATTGTGATCAATTGATTAATATATTAAGTAAACAAAAGATAAGACCGGCCGGTGTCAACTCGACAGGCACATGCGTGTGGACTCTAAACACCGAATTTCGTGCACTGCCACGAATCGTGTGCATGCGTTTATGGCACAAACGATTATTCCAAATTAACACATTCGCCTACTTTTGACGCGTGTTTATCTGCGCATTCGAGGAATAGTGTTTGCATTTCGGAACGGAGGCATGCACATAAGATACGAGTGCGAGTATCCGTTTTCCCTTAAAGCAGTTGCTATGGAAAAGCAGAATGCAGTTGCTGCCACTAAGGCTATTGCGGCTACTGAGACTACTGATGCCAGGCATAGGAAAAGGGACAATAAATAGACAAACGATGTGATGGGATGTTCCGATCCAATGTCAAGGTAATTTATTAATGCAGCAATAAAATTGCACCCGTACAGTGCGGTCGAACGGATGCACGAATGTGGGTACAACAACTCAATTGCAAATGGAATAAGGTATTTGATTTTATAGCAATACACAAAAACAAAAAAAAACAAAAACAATATTAAAACAAAAAAAAAATTTAATGCAACAATCTGTAATCTTGTGTCTTCTCAATCAGAGAAAATTGTTTTTTTCAGAGAAAATTAGCACTAAAGATACTTTAGCGAAATGTAATTATTAATGAAGTCACACGTTTGTTTTTTTAAGAAAATATATAATAATATAAATATCCTTTTTTTAGGTAGTTAGTTTATAATTTAGTTGTTAATGGAATGACATATGAAACTTTTCGCCTTTCAACCCTTATATAACATATGCGAATTCTAACCATACAAAAACAAAAAAATCGTACCGAAGGAGGCCCACATTTGCAAAATCCGAAGGGCTAAACATATGGCATTTCAACGCAATATATGGATTAGAGGGTGGGTGGCTTATTCAACCAAATTTAAACATATTGGTTAAAATAATCTGATCAAATACTTGCTTCTTAAATGAGATGAAAAGTATCTCTGGCTTTATTTAATCAATTGACTTTTTACGGATTATTACCAAAAACCTTATGAGCATAAATCATATATTTGGGTTTAAGCACTTTGAAAAAAATATATAGTGCAATACTTGTTATAATGTTGTTTATTCTTATTTACAGTTTACATGGAACCAATATTCCTTGGTAAAAGATGAATGGTAATTCTAAGAACAAATATTTGATATTAAAAAGTTGAGTTATGTTCAGCTGACAGATCAACAGTTTGGAGGTTAAATTTGAGTTTTTAAAATGGGAATCAGTATAAGTTTTGGAAATTCAGGAAAACACTTTATGTTTTATTAGACTTGAGTAACTAACAGCTTTGAGGGTTCTGCCCTTATATTCCATTCCACCAATTTTCATTTAAAGCGCTGAAGGCATTTTAGCTACCATTGAGATGCTCCCTAAAGATATCAGTCTTGTGATAGGTTTACTTACAGGTCTCTGTAGATTAGATTACCATGGTAGAAGATTAAATCTCTCCTTCAATCATGCCTACGCAGAAGTGAGAAAGACGATGAAAGTGCCTCTCATCATCTCTATGGAAAACAATAATTTTATTTTAAATTTTAATCAATTAATAATTATGTTTTTTATACATACCATTAAGTTTGATTTTGGGTTACCCATCTAACATTTTAGCGTAGAACTGATTAATGACTCACAAGCCTAAGATAATTTTCAAAGGTATAACATCACACATATACAGTACAATGGAATAGTGATTAAGATACAGGAACATATATATATAATATTGTCCATTTAGTTTTTAAGTTAAATAATTGTTGTAAGTACTGTATAAATTTCCTTGAATCATCAAAGAAACACAACATTCATTTATCTAATATAAATATTAATATACATATATATGTTTCTATATATATATATATAAAAACATTGAAAAAGTGTGAAAGAAATTGTTTGGTTATTTTTACTTAATTGAGTAATAAATAACTTAGTATTTATTACTCTTTTTATGAATAAAATACTTCATGAATACTGAGTTATCAATGAAGTCAAAAAAATGAAATCCAGAAATACCAATCGATTTCATTCATAAATCTGTTAACTTTAATCCCATTAACAACAACATATATTACTCTTGCAATTACTTTATTTATAATCAAATTTTAATATAATTATTACTTACTTCGATGTGATTTAGGTACCTAGGCTAATCGATTTAAAAATGCCAGCATTCACGAAAATAAGATCGCCTAATGCCTTTCACAGTGAAGTTCTTAGAAACGATGTTATTCTTCTCGAACAAAACGCTATATGTTCCTCTTAAAAATAAGAAACGCGCTAAATTCAGATTATTCAGGATACGGGCTGCTACAAAATTCCTGAAATAAAATCCAAACATAAAACAAAAGAAATCATCTTCGCAACGCTGTCGCTTCTCTTAAATTTTGTATATTTATGATTATTGCAATTAGTCGAATAGCAGAAAAAAAAAATTTCTTTAATATTCATTTAAATTACCTACGCTGCGAGATACTAAATAAACGTGCGACTTAAATTGTTGGTATCACCTTGAAATGTAGGAGAATTCTAGGCAGGATCACGAGAAAGATGTTTTATATTTCGCGATGATAATGAGCAAATCAGTAGTCTTAAAGTAATAAAGATCGCCGCAGGTATTCCCTAACATCCCAAGTACGCTAAGAGCAAGTCGGATAAATTTTCATACGGATAACTTAATTTCTCCTATCTCCACTCTTCAGAGCAGTAGTATAACCTATACCAACTAAAATTCTCCTACTAACAATAACAAATACAACGATAGGAATTGTGACAGTTAGAAAGGCAATAAATTTTCTTACTTTTTGACCTGACGTTTACCTCCGCATTGATTTTGCAATGCAACTATTGTATATTGCCCTTATGCCAGTATCTCTCACTTGCCAGTGAAGGGTATATGTGTATAGTATATCTGAGTTTTAAGAGCGAGGGGTAAATTGGAAAAAAAAAATTTTTTCGTGTTCAACAGACACAGCATGTGTCAAGGGATATTTATGTGCAATGACGAGCAAAACGGCGAGGACAAACAACAAACCCGGATAAATAACAACAAAAATATGTGATGTCGTGTGCCAAATCAGCGTTTATGCATGTACAGTAAGAGGACAATAATTTTTTCGACTATTTTAGGCAGGATCACTACGTTGAGATGTTCATTCTGTTACCAAACGACATCGCGTGCACACCTCGTAGTTAGAAGTTCAAAGATATTTTTATTTTCGTATTTGAACATCATATACATATTTTGTAAATATACTCCTTTGCAATGGCAGCAACAAATTTTTACCCGGATTATACTAACAGTCAACCAACTTCACATAACATGTACAACTATGGATCTTATTATGACAGCAGTGCTGCCTTTTACCATAGCGCCACACATCAGCAAAATAATGCCACTTGGAATCCAATGGCTTATCAGCCCAACTATGGCACATACAATTCACCAACATTTGAAACTAAAGCTCAACTATATAATGACAGTAGTTATTATAGCTGTAGTAGTAGAAGTGAACCAAGTACATACCAAGATGAAATCAAGACAGATATTAGCACGGAGGATATAACACAAAAAACACAGAAAGCGATTACTTTGGATGAAACATCACTTGCAAAATCTGAACCAAAACCACTTAAACGTAAAGCTGCATGTTTAGAGGAAACTGCTACTACCAATAGTATTGAACTACGACCCAGTACACTACGTGCTTTACTCACTAATCCTGTCAAGAAACTGAAATATACACCTGACTACTTCTACACAACATTCGAAACTATCAAAAAGAAGAAAACTGGGAAATCTTCAAGCACTGAAAGCAAAAGCAGTAATTCTCCAAACACCCCACCCACATTTGAAGACGACTATTTAGCTGGTCATGTACCACCAACACCTTCAACTCAAACCGTGCTATCGCCACTTCGTAGTGATATCGACTACACAGAAGTATGTTCACCACTAACAACAACGAAACAGTCAAGCCAAATCTATAAACATGGCGATTATCCAACACCACCACCGCCACCGCCAGCACAACCAGTAAATACAACAGCCTCGCTTTCTACATCCGCAACGACAATAGTCGATGGTATAAGTACACCACCCCTGTCACCAAATGACAAGCCTGTCAATCAACACACTCATGAGAAAAATGAAATCAATCATCAAATTTTGACAGCTAGTGAATTCAATTGGTCGAACTGTGATGACAATAGTCCCTCATCAGGTAGGCTTTAAGAAGTTTAGTTTTAATATATGTAATCTACCTGTTATTTTGTTTTATATATATTATGAAATCGCCATTATTATTATAATTTCTAATAAAGAGGTTTCTTTTAAGTTTACTTTTTGAGTTTACTTTTAAATAGTTAATTACATATCACAACTCTCACCTACTTTATAGTATAAAAAAAATTTTTTTTTGGTTGTTGTTGTAGTTCACTACTTTTCGAAACCACTCTATTGAAAACGATAGTTTTTATTAAGTAAAATAGTCCTAACTAAATTTTTTTCTTATTATTTACAGATTATAAAGACTCGAAACGTACCCGCCAAACATATACACGTTATCAAACGCTAGAGTTAGAGAAGGAATTCCATTTTAATCGTTATATAACTCGTCGACGTCGTATTGATATTGCAAAGGCCTTATCTTTAACAGAACGTCAAATTAAAATTTGGTTTCAGAATCGTAGAATGAAGTCTAAGAAAGATCGTTCTTTAGATCCACCCACAGAAGAACATGGCTTACATTTCTCAGCTTCAGCGATAGATGCTACTATGCCACCAATAAGTGCACCAATGCATGTTCCATTTATGCCACATCAAATGTTGCCTTCAAATGTACCAGCTTTTAACACCTCTTCTGCATATCCTTCTTACTTACCAAACTCAACGCAAGCAGCATATCCATCACCAATTGGTAATTATCGTATGCAACACTCTCATCACCAGTTTGGCCAAGACATCCCAGCAACTCAACCACAACCTCATCACCCTCAACAGCATCTACATCAACATGCGCATCAATTCGAACAAACCGAACAATACCATCACCAGCAGTTATACCAGCACCAACATCAGCATCATCACCAAATGCAACAGCAGCAGCAAACACCACAGCAACACCAACTGCATCAAATTCAAATGACAGCAGGATCCAACCATAGCTATTTGCCCTGAAACACACTTTCCAAGCGGTGACATGGCATGTCAATGCAGTTGGATTTACGATTCGAAGGAACACTCTCAACCGTTTGTTCGTGAAACGCAAATGGTCGAAGAGGATCTACCTTTCGAAATTGGCACAGGAGACAGGCGAAACACAACGCAAAAGGATACCGCTTACTGTGCACGCTCAATTATTTCGTGAGCGATACCGCATAGAACCTAAGCAAAATCTTTGAAAATACTTTCAACTCGGGGTGTTGGGAAATTCGGTCGGCAATGGAAACTGCTGTGCTCGAAGCCGAAACATACGCCGCTGTGCTCAAAACCGAAAATAATGCACATCAGGAAAATAATTGAAATTAAGAGTATGATTCGTGGCGGGCCATGAGTTCATAATTAGAAACTCTTAGCTGTATATATGTAAATAAAACTATATAATCTTTATAACTGATATATATCAACGTTTTGTAATAAGAGATTTAAGACTGTCACTAACATATTACTCCAGATAATAAGAAATGCACCTCTTCAATATAAAAATGAATAAAATTTTATTGTTATAATCAAAGGATAGTATTATTTTTGAAGCGTTATATTTTAATATTATTTTCAGTCTAAATTAATACTGAAACTCCAGTTTATCTTCAATAAACTCCAGTAAACTTCAAAGGCCAAAAACTACCACAATCGTAACAACTTATCAAAATCTGAACAGCTGCAAATCGTTTTCCTCCACCAATTTTTCACTTTCTATCAAAACCGATTGTTTTCCTTTGTTTTATTTTTGTTTATTTTTTTCATTTATTATATTCTTTTTTGGGATAAAAGTGTCACATTTTGGTTCCCTTTAGTGTGGAATATATCCCGATTGCGCCACCGTTTAAAATCAATTGAATTAAATTATGAAGTCGATTGGTCATTTTTCATGTCATAGAATTTGTCAATTCCATTTATCCGTTATCCTGCCAAACAATCGTTAAGGATCAGATTTTGATACGCAGCAGTACGCAAATAAATAAAATGTAATCTATTTCCTTTAATATCATGAGTTTCTGTACAGATATACTGATGAATATACAGATGAATGCAGAGGAAAATGGACGAACAGAATTATATATCACAAGTTGCTTATATTGCTAAAAATTTTTTAAGCTCAGAGAAAAGCAAATAGTCGCGAATAGTGTTTTATATTAATTAATGATCATATTACTTACAATAAAATAACCTGCTGTAAGGCTATCGTATTTTCTAAGGTCACATTTGGACCAACAACTTCTTCAACTTGATTAATCTACCTTTTCTTTTGACTGCCAATTCAAACAGAGTATCTTCAATGGATCGTCAGCTTTCAATTTCAATATTAAATTAGTCTAGTCATTAGAAGTTATTCACTAAACAAAGCCAAATCAAACCTCAAATAGATAATATATAATGCAATTACCATAGTTAATGACACTAGTGCTAAAACCCATTCTCTGAAATAATTCGTGAAACATATATGTATTTGAACCATATATGTAGGATGAAAAAAAAATGCAAGTTAACAACGCTTTCCCGCCCCCACGTTGCCTATTGTGCCCCGATTACATCCTACTGCCACTATTTCTAACGTTAACAGCAAAGATGCAGTTTTTTTATGGAAATCATCAAAAGCCACAATGTGAGACTTAAACCCACTAAAATCATCTCGTAAGAATGAATGGAGAAGATTTCCACAGTAATATAGAAACTTATTCCACTAATTAGGGGAGCGATATATGAGTAAGAGACTAAATACTTATTAGGTTTATCAAAGCCACAAATCATGGGCATGGCGTAAGTAGATGGGGTTGAAGACAAGGATGAAATCAACAGTTCCAAAAATATAGGTACTCTCGAGTAACCAGCTAGTCTTCCACGCATATATACTCACATAATTGCTAATAGCCAATCTTCTCTATCAATAATAAACTTATATGAGTTAATAATAAACAGTATTTTATCAAAGGATATTCAAGATATCAAAGGATCATCATTATACGTAAAGTGGCGTATATAAGTGCCATTATGATGCATGTACTTTAAAAGGTAAATAGTCCTCATAATCTATCAAAATAAAGAATGACTATTTAAAAGCATGATCATTTAAGGGAATATTGTCATTATACTTTTATAAAAAATGGTGTTTTTTACCAATGGCCTTTACCTGCAGAAGATGATTTCTTATTCAAAGAGGCCGAAGAATCTTACAAGAGAAGGAATCAGTTGTCAATGTTTACCACGATTTAAGCCACCAAAAAAATTTAAAGAACAAAGACTTGCAGTCAAAAAGCCGTGCAGTAATCAAAATTATTCATTGAAATAAATTAATTTAATCAAGTTTTCAACAGCAAGATTTTGAAAGTCTTCACGACCTGATTGTATGTAAAAAAATACACGCCACGTATTTTTTCTTCAATTTTGAGAACAAGAGGAAGTTAGTGACTGCCAAGTCATGACTGTAAGGCAGATGTTCCATTAATTCCACATTTAAAGTGCTTCCTTACTTCAGAAACTCTTTTCTTTGAGACGATGTGTGAAAGCTCTCATAGTCATTGTGAGGAAGATGATTGGTTCTCCTCATTTCTTCAAAAACTTCCAAAGAAATAAACGCTGCTCAAGTGGTGCAGTTGCGAATAGGGAATCCAACGAGTATCCCTCCGCAGATTATCTGATTGGTTATCACGTTATTGTCTTATTAGCAGGATCCACGTTTTTTATAATTGTCTAAAATAGAAAAAGAGATTGCTGCTGGGAAGTTCGTATCCCCTTCTGACATTAAAATGACCCCATTTTGACTTTTATTTGACGGCCGGAGTCTCTCCTGTTCAGTTAAGATCGGTTAGCACCACAAAAGATCCGTCATGATCGCAATACTATGTCAAACTGGTAGTCAATATCAGATATGTGCTATAAAATTTTTAAGATAATTAAATTAATATTAAATAATTCAATTAAGTATGTTTAATATAATTATATTGTCATTTATTAAAAGTATTGGTTTTACAAAAAATAATTTATTTAATTACATTAATTTGTAAAAAAAATTATCATTCAATTAAAGGTTTTTTAAATACAATTCGATTCAACATTTCGATCCCTCTGTAGTTGATTAAGAAGCATGCGTAAAAATACTGTAAAAGAGGTTTAGTGTAGATTAAGGGGTTCTTCATCTAGCACAGCCGCTGATTTTAACTATCTAAGAGTTAAAAAATCACAACAAGAAGGCAATAAAATGATGAATAAAGAAAGGAAAGGTCAAAAAAGGATTCTTACTACTTTCCTATTCCTAAAAAATAATACTTATAATAATGCTACTTACGTACAAATGACGAAAGAGTTATGGCAAATTGAAAAACTTTTTGTAATATTTTTAACAATAAAAATAACAAATTTTTCGCGATCTTCCAATCGTCATCGGAACGAAAATTTAGGTTCGCAGTTCTACATTTCATTCGCAAAACATCACAAAAGCGATTTTATTCGTAAATGTAAAATTTGCTAATAATGCAAAATGCTATAAGATCTATCTAAAAATTCGTGGAAAAGTGAAACCATGCAATCGAGAAAAGGATACGAACATCTCAAGGACAAGAAGTTAATCCTTTACCGTAATCCTTTTAATTTTCAAAAACAGTTCCGCCTTTTGTCAAAATATAACGTTTTCCATCCTTTTTGCAAATCGTTAACTAAAGTCCAAGGTAAATTTAGGAAAGGCGTACCATTGTCATTTCTTCAACAAACGGATTACCTACCTTAATCCTAGACTAAACCAAATTTGTGCTGTTCTAAATATATTTTTAGTCCTAAATAGTTGCGAGCACAGTGTTGGTCAAACAATGTTGGAAAGAGTAAAACTGAGAAGGAGTTACAATATAATAAAAACAAAACTCCTTTTATTTGGAAACACATTGGGAACTACTTTTCAGATACCATAACGCGAATAATCCTTTTCGCAAATTTTAGCTGATCTCTGCTATGTTTACAACCATTCCGCCTACTATGTCATTTCGCAAATCATATGAGAAAACAGATGAAAACCAGTGTCGCCTGTTCCTTTTACCTAATCTTTGCCTTAACGAGAATTGGTAGTTGATCGCAGGTATGTGCCGTCTTCATTGTTTTAACCATAATGTCGCCGCGAAGGATTTCATTATGGTCGAATTACTCGCCTTTCTTTCAAATTATGCGCTTATGCATTGGAATAAGACAATATTTGAAATATTAAATCCCAGAAGGTAAGGTTGCTTGGCTTTCTGCGGATAAAGTTCTACATTTTCCGAAAAGTAGAACGGGATTTTGGCATGACTTAACAGGATTATGACGCACGTGGTATATGACATTTACTTACTCAAATATTTTATTTCAATTGATATATATATAACATATATTGGAAAAATGGCATTGGTAAAAGAAAAATTTAAATATCTTCGTATGAGCCCTACTTAGTTGGAGACTATCTTGGTATAATATATATGTTGTAATAATATATCAATTCCGTATGTGATAATTTACTACTAATTAATCATAACTTCTTTCAACAATAGTTTCCACTTCAAATATTCATATTTGAAACATACTAAAAATTTAGTGACGTGTAATATTTCGAACCATTTTACACTAAATACATTGGAATTTTTCAGTTAAATGTTTTCATTGTACCTTGAGGAAGTTCCTAAAAACTCCTTTTTATATGAGTCTCTGCTCATGCTCCTATCAAAAACAAATTCATTTTATAAATATGCCATACAAATTCAATTTTTTATAATTATACAAAGATTCAAAATCTCACTTGGGACTTGAATTCCAACTTAAGACAATTGTCCTTACATTATAGTTTTATTAATAATTTATTAACACTAATTCTAATAATGCTAATAATAATTTTAAATGAGTATAAATTGCGTTCCCTATTAATTCGTTTATCCTAAGAAAATAAATTGTGTGATAGTTATTGATATATGCAGTGTTTTACACCTTTTTTTGTTGTGGTGAGGAGGTGGAATGTTTATGCATCCTCAAATCGACCGTCGTCGGAATGGTGTGACCAACTCCCTAACATATTAATATGTAGAATGTTGAGCCCAATTCTCTAATATATTAACATATTCTACATATACGGACTAAAATACTTCCATTTTGAAGAAACTTATTCCCGGAACCACCTCCGAATTACTTCAAAGAAGGTTTTCTTATATTGACATTATAAGCCATGCTCTTTTCATTTTTGATCTGCATCCAGATCCCCACTCTTTACTGCATTTTTTGGTGTCTGTCTTATTTATTACTCTAGTTTCTGTTTCTCCTTTCTTAAATCATATATGACTTTATCATTCGCCAGTTTTCCCATCTTTTGCACAATGTTCTCAGAATTTCTTGGTTCAATCCGGATTATTATCTCTTCTCTAAATGTCAACCACACATGACAGTGAAAGAAGGTGTGGTCTGTGTTGTCACAGTCTCCATCGCCATCAATGCAACCGGATAGATCCAACTTTCCCATGTGGCAAAATATCCATGTCCGGTTAGCATCTGAGTGATATATGCAGTCTGTGAATAAGTAACTTTAATGTACTTATTGACATCAGTAGCTTAATTGAGGAATGAAACGGTTAAGTTCCCAACTCGAAAATTAAAACAAATATTGTATTGTTGATTGAAAACATTTAATTCGAGTATTCTAGGACGATCACCTTTTTTTTGTAAGCTATAAGTTAGTAGTAGACTGCATTGTATTATAGTTCTGTTGTCCAGTGTGCTTACGTCAGGTCGTTATACAATTCTTTCGAGTGTTTTCTGTCATTTCCACATGAACAACGTAGAATAGTCAATTTTTAGTGGTATAAAATAAGTTGTTTGCCAAAAGTCTTCGGAGAATTGAGAAAACTAACCGTCGAAGAAAGAACATCCTACAGCACGCCAATGCGAGCTCCCACAAGCTCAAAGAAAACAGTGTTTGAGCACTAAGAACTACAAATTGATGAGTCATCCACATTATAGTCTTGACTTGGCACCTGAATCGCTTCTTCTTGTTTCCAAACATTAAGAAAAAAATGCGTGACGAGCATTTTTCTACGCCCGTATAGGCCGTAGATGCATTCAAAACCCTGGGATTGGAAATATTAGCTTTGGAGTTGCAAAGCTGTTCGAAAATCGGTATAATTCAATGCAAAAATGTATTGATGGTAATGGAAAACACTTCGAAAACCAACAAAACCATTAACCACAGTAATCATTGATTAATCACAGTGTTTTCGTTGTTTGACGCAAGATTGTAAAGGCAGCTCTCATATATTATATTTTACTATATATTAGATAAGTATTATTCGTTGATATGAAAAAGGAAGATTAACAAGAATATTGAATGGTAAAAGATGAATAACAAAAGAATTTTAAATTTAATTTCTTTTATTTGATGTTTTCTTCGCAATACTTTATTCTTTCAAAAAATTTAATGGAAAAACTTCTATTAATGTTTAATGGAATTATTAAAGTTTTTCGCATGCACACATTTTTGCATTTAACTTTTCCCCGCCGAATATTAGCGTAATTACGAGTTTTTATGCCTTCCTTAAGAGCGCATAAGCTCGTCCTCGTTCGCAACTGGAATAAATCGCCGCAATGAGCGCCTACGTAAATTTCTTTATTTCACTTTTAATTGCTTTTCTCATGCCTTCCAACTCGAGGTCTCAATTCTGGGTTTAGGTTGGGTGGATTGTTATGACATGCACGTATCTGCTGCCATCGAAGGTTTTATATTTGGGTGAAATCTTTTAAAAATTCAATTATTATTTTAATATTTGGGAACGTGTGACTTTCGGGTGGAGGGTGCAAAACTTATTTATAGACTTTTCACATGCTAACAGCTCCACCGAATGCCACAGAGCAGCAGAAGTAATGCAAATACCCATTTCAACAAAACCCAAATTTTTAATTATCACCAGAAATTATTTCTTATGCAACTCACTGATTTGCGATTAAACAAAAGAGCAAACGGAGTTTGCAAATAGTTTCGAAATACGAAAATTACAAAAACTGTTGATGATTGTTATCAGCCCAACATGCCTTATATATTTTCTCTAATAATAACTTTTTCTTAATTTTTATTTCAACAAATAATTTACAATAAATGAGCAACGACGAAGAGCGCCGAACAGTTCACCTTATGTCTTCAAATTTGCATAAAATTTGTTTTGTTTTGATTATCACTTTAAACACGAAATTTATTACATACCGAAAGCAATTAATTTTTACCCAAATCTACAAATCGTTAAATCATTGCTTACCCTCAATGTCTGCCTCCGTTTGGTCGCTGGTCGATGGTCGGTGCTCGATGGTCGATGGTCGGTCATTCGAAAGCGAAGCCATCGAGCAGGTAACTCCCGGAGGTGAGCGCATGCAATGAAATCCTAAATAACCCGTTAATACATTCATCTAACTTTTCACCGAGCAACAAATGATTTATGTAAATGGTGTACTCCACTGCGCAAGCGCGACAATGTCCCAACAGATTCCGACTTCGACTTCAACTTCGACTTTGTTCCACATTGCGCATAATTTTTTTTTATTTTTTTTCTTTTTTTTCGCTTCCACTTACAAGAAGACGCGCGTTGTTGAATCCCAAGAATTTTAATTCTGCTGTTGAAAATGAAATCAGCATCGAATCGGGCAGCGGCTAGATCAGTGCGCTTGCGTACTTGAGTACAACAGCGCTGAGACCTCTCCATGTATCTGTATCTCTTACGTACATATGTGTCTTGCTAATATCAGATGAAACCACATTAATATGCAAATGCTCATGCCGACTCTGATCAACCGCCACCGTACAGATTTATGAGATCACAAAATGCTTTATGGTGTGTGCCTTTGACTTATTTATATGGGAATTCGATGATGTTAATGACTATCAGATTTTTATGTCAAAGTTCGTAGCAACAGGAACCCCATTTCATGTCATTAAATCCATTTAAAATTAAACTAAATGAGTGATTGAAACAAGTATATATTAGGTATGGATCAACTGCTTAATTTTAATGAAATAAATCAAATACAAAGGTATGACGTGATTCCGACTTCCCAAGCACTATATCAGGATTAGATATATAAGGAGATAAGGTTAGTTGTCTCAAACCGTTAGATCTTCCTTTTTATATATTGAAAAATTCACTTAAATTTTTAGTCACTAAATTTTTTACATTCAAGAATATTTAGCAGAGACGACTATGTCTGCGTAACACAAATAAACTGAACAATTATTATTATAATTTAAACTATTATTACTATTAATAAACGAAATTATTAAAAACTTTGGTTAAGTACTTTCATAATAAAAATTTAAAGTAAATAAATAATAACGTAACATAATATATGATATTGGAGGTAGAAAATATATTTAAACGATAATATCTCTGACAACATGCAAACTGTTACTGAATACTGAGATGCGAAGACTCAACGATATATAAGCATTTATATTCAATTTGGCCACGTTTCATTAAAAAGATTTCCAATCTCCAACTCTCTCATTGACCCGTAGAGATATCAGTCTTGTAGTAGGATTACTTACAGATTGCAGATTAGGAAGCCATGCTAGAACATCAAATCACTATTACAATTATAGCGGTCACAGTTGGGGAGAGGACGATGAAAGTGCCTCTTTTCTGGTTTATTCATATCCAACATATTCGCATCGCCGCCGTACTACGCTAAGGTAGATACTCTCCTTTTATGAGAATCTTGTTCATCTATAAGACCTCCCATTTACTAAGTCGATCCCTTATACGGTAATACAATGGGCCAATATGCCCAAATGAATCTTTTTGATTCGCCGGTACAACCTAACCTAACCTCTCCTAATTTCCCTTTCAATGCTCAGCAATGTCCGTGAATTCTTTGTCATGGTCGTTTAAATTCATAACTCTATACATAAATTTGACGTTACAAAATGGAAAAAGAATAAATAGACTATTGAACTGTATGAACTCCAGTGTGCCCATTATGTTATCAGTAAACCTCATTGGCCTATTAATTAAAAAAAAGCGGAATAATTTCTTAAATGAAACCTTTCTGGAGTAAATTTCCGTTAGTCTCTATTTCCAGTCTTTATTCCGAACTCAGTATTAAGACAGGTGTTTTAATTGTTTCAAAAGTTCTAAATTATCCGTTTTGTATTCATCCTCACAGCAGTATCTGAATCAGAGTGTCTACTTACTGCAGGTGTGTTGTCGCTCTTTGAAATTCTTGCAAGGAAGCTTGTTACTCTATGAGATACTGCGACCTTTTGTATTAAAATTTTCAATTCTATTCGCTTATATCACTGAACATATAGTTAGATAATATTTTTAATAGAGATATTTAAAATTTTTGGATTGATTTGGAAACTGATTTAGTGCCAATATCGCAATCAAGTTCACTTAAGTAGTTGTACATTGACAGCACGTCTCATAACACTATTTAAAACTTCTTGGAATAATTCATGGTGCCTACAGGCATCTACAAAATCATAGCCACATCCTATGAATCTATATTCAACTTATTAATGACATTATCACAATTATTACTATAGTTTATTTTTAACCTCCAACAGTTTTTAGTTATAAATAAATAAATTTATATTCAGGATAAGAATAAGGCAATAAAACGTGTTGTACTAAAACTGAAAGGAAAGGTTAATATATTGCATTAATCCATAATATGTACTTTAAATTGTTAAGATTTACGCTTTCAAGTGATTAATATTTTCTACAAATCTTATCAGAAACTTAAATATTTATATTTATAAGCATTAACTTATATAATTATAAGCAAACGAAACAAATTTTATAATATTAAACAATTTTCCTAATAATTGTTTTCTAATTTTAATATTTATATTAAATTATTTATTTAAATATATTTAATTATTAAATCGTCCGTCACTTCTATATGGTTGTGTAGCATTTAGTAAAGCTTCAAACACTACTTTTCGCCAGCTAGAAATTGCACAAAGTCAGGCTCTGAGAAGACTTTTCAAATGACCATGGTACATTAGGACGAATGATATCCTCAGGGACCTCAAGATTGATTCCATCAAAAAATACATAAGAGATAGAGCCCTGAAATTATTTGCAAACTTACCAACAGACTTACCAACATCACGTTATCAAATCTCAGAATGGTTGCAGGCTCCTCGGGGAGGTATGGAGATCTGAGGTCAATTATTGCTTAGTCTGATAAAGTGTTAAACAATAGTCCAGTTAAGGTGTAAAGAGGGGTTTTAAAAATACCTCGAGTTAAGAAAGAGTAAAAGTGGTCAAGTGCACTGGCTCAAATAGAAATAAATAAATGAATTTATGTATATAGATAACTATATAAAATTTTAAAAGTATTTTAAAATAATTTTTTAAATTTTAGATATGATTTCTTCTAAATTTTTTTAACTATTTTATATTATACTAAAGTCCTTATACTGAAATAAAACGCTATAACTTGTAGTATAAATGACTTATTATTGACTACGCTACGAAATATTTTAATGTATTTAAGTCTCATACTAAAAGGGTTAAGTGAATAAAATAAATTATTTAACATATGCATATGTACACTCTATCTTGCTCTACTAATGCCATTAAAAAAAAGGAATATTGGTTATATTCGTATGTTTGCCTACTGGTTGTCTCCGCTCCTTGCTGTCAAGTCGTAAAATCATTAATTTTGATATTTTGAAAAATATTTGTCAGAACCTCAAAAGTTCAAATGCACACCAATAATGCTTTAACCTACTTAGGAAGGAACGCACACGACATTTGAATGGAAAGCATTAGGACATTTGAACTTCCGGCGGCACATGATGTGTATCCTGGAAGGAGAGGATGGTGGCGCGAATCGAAAGGAATTTTCTAATTTATTTTTGCGATTGGTTGAGGTCTTTCATTACTGCTACTCTGAATACTAAAGAGGTATTGATTATATGTGCTTGTGTCGAAATATTTACAATATTTCTAAAAAAATGCATTTTTTGTTATTTTCTTGAGTTTATTTAAAGCTTAAAAGGAAATTAATGATTACTTGCCAAGGTCGACTCTAAACTTTGAAGTTAAAATCAATAAAATTCAGTTTAAAACTTTTCACTTTAAAAATACATTAACCATAATATATTAATATATGTTTCATTTGCTGTAGGATTAAATAGTATAAAAGCACTTTAAAGTAAATATTATAACAAGAGCAATGAAAAGTAGTCAGGAAGGCGTCAGGAAGGAGTCTATTAGGCAACAAAATACATCAATTAAATTATGGATTAAATTAAGTTTTTTTAAATTAACTAAATTAAATTAAATTACATTACACTCTTCTTTCAAAAGGACAAAAGATGTATTTCATATGATATAGAAAGGAAGGTACAAATAATTGTGTATATGATATCTAGTATAATAGATCACCTGACTCACAGTTTATAATACTCCCAACGCTATTAATAAAGATGTCAATTGCTTAAGAGTTATTTAGATATTTAAATTTTAAGTTATTCATAAAATTAAACTTTTTATGCATATGTGAAGGAAATATCAAAAAATCATTATTGAATGCACTCACTTAATATGAAAGGACGAACAGATAAAAACTTTATTTGATTGCCTCTTTGCCAGGAAACTAGCAACCCATTTTTTGAAAAATGGAAATAAAAAAACACATAGATCTTTATTGTGATTCAAAAGCAGATGGGGTGAAGCTCGAATGATATTAGTTTATTACACCGATCATTGCTGGAAGTTGCTGCAATTCAAAAAAACACTGCTTATAAAGCTCAACTCGCAACGCTGCTCAAAATTATCATAATAACATTTAATGTAATTAAATATATTGATTTCTACAATTAATAATAATAGTATTCACACTACCCTCTCATAACTTCAAGATATTAACTATCTCTGACAACTTTACTTTATAAAGCATAGAGTTCCTGTTATCAAATCAAATCGACATCTTTTATGAAAATAGAAAATTTTTTCCAAACGAGTATTTTTACATTTACAAAATTTTATTATTTATTAATAGAGAGGTTTCGAACAGTACTGAATTGCAACGACAAAAAGTTTTATTCATTTTATTTAATTGAATTTACGACTGACTACACAGCTGTTTCGAGAATTACCCAATACCCATCATCAGTGGACTTATATTTCTAAATTCAAATATATATTTAAATATATTTAAATATTTGTTATATTAAATTATTCACATATTATACTTATATTACTGCATCGCTGAACTCATGCCCTGCCCAATTTGAAGCTCAGAGTCAGTGTTCAATAGCCAACTAACCTAAAGCCGTACTTAAATTGCATCTTCGAACTTGGAGTATTGCTAATTTGCTGTGAAAGTTCATTAACAAATTTACTTCCTGTGTTTTGTTAGAAAGAAATCAAAAACCAACTATAGACTGATTGTATTAATAGTTGTTTACGCATAATTAAGATATATATATTTCTAAAAGACCTTGATGATGTGTATTTGGCAACACTATTATTTTTATTTTTGTGAGTATTTATATATTTACAAAAATATATTATTTTTTTAAATATATTATAATATATATTATTTTCATTGTAAATGCAGACGGAAATTCAGTTCATTAAAGATAATAAAAATTTTTGTTGTCTCAAATCGCTACTGTTCAAAACCTTTCTATTAAACACAAATTTATGAAGGAAAAAAATTATTGAATATATTGTATAAATTAATACATATCAAATTTTTGTTTATGAATAGTTAAAATAAATTTAGCAAGTAATTAGTATCTAACTGTATAAATATAATCTATATGGAAGTTGTTTAAGATTCCTATGTAAGCCAAAATAATTTTATTTTTTTATTTTATTACTAATGTTAAACAATTATTGAACGATTTTATAAATTATTGTACGAGTATTGCAAAATATTCTACTTTTTTATTACCCATTGCATATTTTAACTACTTGTGTTCAATAACTGGGATCAATAAAACACAAGATTTAGTACTTGTATCTAAAAATCTTTTACATTTCCTTAAAATTCAATCGAGTTAGAAAATTTTGAGTTAGAAATTTGCTTCTTATTTTTTTCAACGGATGCTGCAAATCTAGTACGAATCTTATATTCGCATATCCTGTTCTATAAGGGATGAAGCTGTGATAAAATCCACATTGTTTTGTGCATGCAATGTCGATTAAGCAGTTGAAGAAAAATCTTCGTTAAGTACAAAGCGATGCGTATGTTGCATTTTAACGAATAACAATGTTTAACATATTTCTACGAAAAACTGAAACATGATGAGAAACATGTTGCCAGCACTCAAAATAAATTATTTTGATAAAATTATACCTAAATATGCCAATAAAATTAAATAAAATAAAATGAAATAAAATAAAATAAAATAAAATAAAATAAAATAAAATAAAATAAAATAAAAAAATAAAATAAATAAATATAAAATAAAAAATAAAATAATTAAATAATAAAAAAATCATATTAGATAAAATAAAATCTAAAATAAAAAATAATTATTCGTTATATAAAATAAAAAAGAGAAAATACAACACATAAATCAAAAGTACTTCTGAAATAAAGTATATAAAATATATATTAAAGTAAAATAAAAGGATATAACATAAATTAAAACATTTAAAAACAAAATTTAAAAGAATTGCTAACAATAAAATATAAAGTAAATATAAAGTATTTAATATAATTTTTTTGAAAGTGAATATATGAAATAACCTCTGACGATAGATATTCGAAGCTGCTGTTAAAATAATACGTATACGGATTATTAAACCTTCACATATTTCTATAGATCACTTATGAGGGGTATTTGATAATATTAAATCAGTTGATAACATGATATTTAAATTATTAAATCTTCAAATATTTTTAGAGACAGCTGATAATGGATCTGACTATGACTATCTGCCAATAGTCGAAACAGTTATATAGTCAGCTCAAGAACTCAATTCAAACAAAATGTTTACATTTTAAGTTATTGTGTTAGTATTGAACTTTTCACACATTGGATAATATCAAACTAAGTCCATTCTAAATTTTTGTTTAGACGTGTTTAGTTTAGAAGGGAAAAAACTATGTTAACTGATAAATCGAAACCAACTTGATTACTATTAAAACTAAATACTTTTATTTTATAAATTATTGAAGAAAATAAACTAAATTAAAACATTTTATAATTTTTAATATATTTTTATTCAAATATTTATTTATATATTAATTATTTTTATTTTAATATCGCCGACGTTTCGACGTTTTTTTGACTTCTTTCTCAGAGCATATGAGTTTAATGACATGAGTTATAAAGAAACTCATAAAGTTAATCAATATCTGCAAATATTTTTATATTATTTCATTTGACATGATCTGATAAAAATAAAAAAAATTCTTTCTAAGTAAATTTTTTTTTGGCAAGCAAATTTATTGCAATTGTGAAAATGTCCTTGATGTTGTGAACTAATTTGAACGCCATGCCTAGTAATTTAGGAAAATGATGCAGGTTGATTATGTTCATCAGAGAATACAATGGAAGATTATCAATGCTTCTTGCAAGAAATCAAGAAACGAGATGAGAGTCAAGAATCGAAGGCGTGCAAATAATTTCCGCATTGTTTGCACGCACAACGTCGGGAAAGGATTTTATGTGACACCACGGGATAGTAATGATTGCCAACATGGAAAGCCAAAGAGTTTTTGCAAACTAACATGAAAATTGATTTTGGAAAACAAGAGCCAAAAAATTTTGGGTACCTGTTTCTATCTATAATGGCAAGTGCTTTGTTACGAAAAATGCCATTACGAGTTGAACAAACGTGCTTTGAATTCTTTGAAGGATTCTGCAATAATGGTTTTATACTCCTTCGCAAAAAGCACACATTGTCTTGTTATCAACTCCGTCCTTGGATTATACATTTTCCTATGCGTGTTTTTTTTTAAGTGACGTTAAAAAGCATACCGAAATACATGAATCCAAATTGAGAATGTGAGTGATACCTTGTATTTTACATGTACCAGGTGACATATTCCGTTCATTCTGTTCCAACAACAATAAAAACCAAATGTCAAGGTGAAAATCCATCAAGTCAAAAACATGTTACTGTACCAAATTCGTACCAAACGAACACATTTAAACAGTCTCAATCCGAGTACAATGAATCGAAGGCAGTAAGTCATTATTAGTTTTTTGCTCAAACAACGAAATTTATTTCAATTTTCTTAAACTGATTTCTGTAACTGAAACAATACATTAAAGTCCTTTAAAATGTTTCTGTTTTCCTGCTGTTTAAATTTAAATAAATTTGAAAATTTGTATGAATGTTGAAACTAAAAGTGGAGTAACAGGCTGAAGAGGGAGGAGTCGGTTTCTATGCACTGCCGCCAACAGAACTTCCAATTCCTTTCAAATGGAATATATGTCCCACCATCCACCCACAATAAATAAATCATCGAATAATTTTACTCCAAAGGAAACATGCGCAGCCTTCCAAAAAAAAAATCACTGTAAGTTAAAACGAGAAAAATGCTATCCTTTGACGTTCACTTTACCGGCTTCCTGAAGGAAGTAGAGAATGATTGTGCTTTTTAGTACTTCAGAGCTTTTTCGAACTTTAACACATGAATACAACAGTGGGGTTTTACTAGGGAGCTGTTGTATGATTTGTATGATATAGGGGTTTTCCTTTAATAACACAAAAGTTCTGTACTTTAAAATCACTGCCAAAGCTTTTAAACAAAATGGCGTAGAACGTTGGTGTGGTGTTAGCTACTAGAAAATTTCATTTATTTATTTTACAATGAGCATACATAATTATGTCCTTATATCTCTGGAATATTAGTGCCTCGGGCATTAGTACTCAGCTGTTGCCCGCTTTAGGAGCAACAAATGTTGCAAATGACTTTATTTTAGAGTTTAAAATTATTTTGTGTTCCGTATGTAAATTTTCCAGCACAGAACGACGAACTCTGGAAACACTTCAGCTTTGAGGGGAGATTAAATCATCTGCTGCGACAGCTGGCGAACGTTTATCTTATTTTAGAAGAAATTCAAGTATGGACTTAAAGGCACGTTTTGATCTACCCACTCCATACGAGTTCAAATGGATATATAATTACTTTAAAGCATTAAGTAAAACATAGTTTATTTGTAATGGATGATGATTTTTTCAATTAAACTTGCCCTATATTGGTTGATAATGAGTTATTGCTGTTCTTATAAGAACATTTATCGAGTGCATAAGTTGTATTGATATTGATATTAATTGATCCAATAAACAAAATACTAAACAATAAATATGGAGATTGAAGAGCATTCTACATAACTAACGCAAAAGAGTCAATCAGAGTATAACTGTTAGGAAGATCTGAAGAACTAACTGGTTAAATAGTTAATTGACGGAACACAACCGAACCTAACTAAGATTAAATATATACCGAAATAATATTTAAGACGAATGAAATAAACCACCATCCAGACGGAGTATTAACAAAGATTTAATATATTCCGAAAATTCTTTAGGGTGGCTTAGTAACAATAGAAAACCACCATCTAAATGTTGGAATTAACTAAGATTTAATATATCCCGAAATAAAATTTAAGATGGTTCAGTATCAGAAGGAAACCATAATACATATATATATATAATATACTCGTATGTCACATATCAAATTTAAATTGTATACTTTGAAAGATTTTTGAAGAGTAGTCAATTGCAACAACAAAATATTATTCTTTATTAAAATAATTTTTAGGTAACCGTATAGCTGTTTTGAGTATTATCATATACTCATATTCATATGTTTGTGTTAATTACATACATATGTATCATATCATACGTATAATGTATTACATGATCTCACTACTTGCCAAGTGTGTTATCAAAAGAACATATTAACTAACATGTATATAATTTCTAGTATATATCTAATGTATCACATATCTTATAAATGCTAGTATGACAATTATTAAACTAAAACCCTTTTTTTTTGTCGGTGCTATTGTAGGTGTCATCCGAGGAGACAAGTTTTCACTTTCTGCAATTTCAGAAAATACATATTTTGCCTAATGTTTGCTTAGTTGTTGTCTTAAAGAACTAAAGACAACAAGTCTTTTTAATTCGACTTCTTTAGTGTGATCGAATAGATGCCTTGTGAAAGTGTTATTGCTGTCAAAGGTTTAAAATGATAAGGTAAAGATAAGAAGTAAATTAATTATTGTCTTAATTATTGTCGAAAACAGAAGGCACCATACCTTCACATTCCAACTAGTACAGTAAGATCGTACAGAATTCTTGTGAAAGACATCAATGGCAAATATTTTTAACGGACTGATCTTAAATGCAAAGTAACTACGCTCACCTTCTAATTGTCAAAGCACCCCTGATTCGCTCTTTAATTGCTGTACTTTTCGCTTTCATTCGAATCAGACCTGAGATTGTGTTCGCCAAGATCTTAAATGTAGGATTTATACATCCAACCTTTTTGTGCTAAGGAAACTCTTGTTCGAGTTCATTCGCACCATTTTAATATGATATATTGCGCTTTCAGGAATAATCTTTGTCAAATTTTATTATACCATTATCTCTAACTTCAAGTTTTGATATAACTATCTGCTCCATAAATTACTGTCCATGCTTTCCGAGTTAGATGAACTTACATTTTCACATATTAATATCACTTACATCTTCTATTTCCTCTTGATTACTATAATAAGGTTTTTAGTACTCAGATCTTCAATGTCAATGGCTGTAATCCCCATTATTCAATCTGTAATCTAAACTGAAAGCTGTAATTTCCTCAAAGACAGTTTTATTAGGTTGAACCGCATTTTAAATCCACTAAATCTTTCATTTTTTTAATAAAACAAAATTTAATACAGCATACATATATATTTATATATATGTATATATAGATATATATATTAAAATTCAAAGTTGATTTAAAAATTTATTTAAATAATATTTGTTTATAATATAATCGGTTCCGATGATTCATGAGTTAGTATGTGACTTGGAACTAAAATCGAATCCACTTAGTAAAAAAAGATGTTTTGATTCCACATTCCTCATAATTGTGAATAGAAAGACGGGCATATTAGAACTATCCAGATAAGTAAATGGGTAAATGCAAATACCTGACCAACACTAATGCTGCAAATATCGCTGAGTGTGTTTAAGAATAAGCCACAACTAGTTTAAGCCTAACTCTGGACAAACCTGAACATACGAACAAACCCAACAAGTACTCTACTGTGTTCAAACGCCGGTAGACAAGAACTACAGAAGATTCGACAGTTCACGCCGAGCATGGCTCTATGCCGTGCTGTAGTTCAGTGTTCCATTAGGATACATATTAATCTAGTTATTTCTGACTTACATCTATGTACCGAGTCGGATGTTTCACATATAAAGTATATGGGCCATGTAACTGTTGACCTGAGTCAAAATTTTATCAAATTTGATTTTGAAGTCAGTTATGACGGTAATGACTATTTTACTTAATAGAAACTATTATATTTAATGGAGAGGTTTCAACCAGAAGTAAATCACAGCAGGAAAATTTTTATTTATTATTAATTATAAACTGATCGTAAACCCTGTAAAAAAAAATTTTTATAAACAAATGAATAAAATGCTAAATAAAATGGAAATGAACTGTTGTATATCAACAAAATTGTAATTATAAATTTTATTTGTATTTAAAAATTTAATATACTAAAGAAATATATTTTTAACTAATTATATCAAACATTATTTTATATTATTTAAAATAAATTATAGTTTGTAATAAATTCCAGTCCTATTACCTAAATTTTTCTTCTATTTTCTATATATTAAAAATATGCTATACATATATAAATTGTTATTAATTTAAAATATAGACTTATTCATGTCACTAATTAACATAATATTCATAGTTTGATATAAGTTTCTTTTGCCATATATAGGACAATGAACTGCGTGATATAATTGTGTGATTACAACTTCGCATTATCCTCATATAAGGAAACTACTCAAAACAACAGTCGTTTAAGAGCATTCGCTAATTGGCGTCATTTATTATTAGTGCTACTGATTTGACGTGTTAACACCTTCACAGATCATAAATTCAAAATACATACAACCTACTTATCTCACAGATAAAAAAATTGGGGTCCTTTATTTTTATTTTTAATAAGAAATATTAATTTAGAAATCATATTCTAATTTTAATGGTAGAAATATAGTCGCCGAATGGATGACTACTTGCAGCAGCCACAGGAAAATCGAATAAAAATTACCTTATTGGAGATTCCAAAACAACCTGTTACGAATCGCTTCGACTCATTTGCTCTTGTAATTTATTTGTTAGGCCATCGACTTCTAGCACCCTTAACACATAAATCAAGTATAGGCGGAGCTCTGATTGAACAGAGAGTGATAGCAATATTTTCGAACAAACAACTGTGCACTGGCAACTGACAACTCATACCACCACACAACACTCATTCATTGCCATGTTCGAAATAACTAAACGATACCGCATTCTTCAATATTCGCCCGGTAGCTTTCGCAAACACAAGTGCAGAAGAGTTTAAACTTGATTTTAATGGATAAACGCTTTTCGGACGAACTCTGACTGACAATCGGCGGTAAACTAAAAAACTGCTATTAAAGAAACTCGTGTGCGAAATACAAAAAATAAATAAATTTTTGAATATATTATGTTAAAAAAAATTTAAATATTATATTTAAAAAAAAAATTTCAATGAATATATTAAAAATTTAATTATAATATGTGAAAATATAATAAAATATCTTAATTGTTGTTTTAAATAAATCTTTTAATTTTAACTTGTGTTTTTACATTTCAATAGCGACGGTTACCAGAATATCTGAAAATTAATTAAAATAATTTTAACAAACATTTTAAGTGAAAAGAAATATTATAAACTATTTACTTATTTTAAGCTATAAAAAATTGGTATAAAAAAATTGAAAAAAGTTAGTAATTGTAAGTCAAAAATTCAACGAAACTGGGTCTGTTTATGATCCAAATACGTTGGTCTGGGAGGTCTTGTTAAACTAAAACTTGTTGAAATAATACTGCCACTCGAAGAGATCTTCTGCCCATTGTGCTGCTCTGAAATTGGACAAACCTTGCATCTAAGTGATTTCATTGTCCATACGACTGGATGCCCATTCGGTTTTTAATTAGGTAGGTTTGAGAGATTGCGTTTGCATAAAAATATTAACAGTGTTACTCATAGACAACTATTGTCCATTATGTTGTCCTGCGAGTGATCAATACAATATCTAAGTGGGTTGATCTTCTATAAAACAGGATGTCACTACATGTTTTTAGTATATACCAAGATACCATATAAACCGAGAAGTATAAGAATTGTTCACACCTGTTCTATATGTTCACTTCTCTCCAAGACAGTCTTTCATTTACAGTTCAGAGACATTTCTTATTAGATTCCATACTTAAGATATCTATTCTAATCTTAAGGTATTTAATCTTTATTAAAATTAAAGCATAATAAATTTTAAGATATATGCGAATATGTATACTTCGAAAGTATGTCATTAATTTTCCTTCTTGTCAAAAAATGATTCTAGCTACTTTAAAATTGAATATATCTTAATTTTTATTTATTAAACGTTTTATATACTGAGCTAAAAACCTTTGTAATCACACACGGAATGTTGCACTCATAGTTTCTTAAAGTTTCTTTAAATTGTATTCGAAAAAATTATTTTTAATAATTAATACTGTTTATCTTCTTCTTTGACAGAAAAAATTTTTTTAAAATGCAGTTTTCGAACTCAACAGATTCAGTCATATATTGTGTCCATATGTTATTATGAAGTTATATAAAGTTACAATAATTTTGTTTAAAATAAATATTTTTATATATATCATTTTTATATTCAAATTTAAAGTTAATTAAGTATTGACTTTTATAAAAAATTCTAATTTATTTCCTGCACACATGAAAAATGATTAATAAAGGTAAGGGACTTTAGCGATTATGTTTACGAAAATTCCGAATTTCTTTGTGCAAATCAAAAATGTAAACAAAAAATGATTGACAAAATATTTAATTATGTGTCATAAATAAACTTGCATTTTTAAAAATTAAAAACATAAATGATTAATTTTTCTCAAATGCGTTTATCCGTTGCTTCAAATGATTACTCAAATCAATTTTGCACTTCAGGAACCGCTTTTCGATAAAAACAAATCTTATTTTCGAAATTAAACAAGTCACCTCGCAAATGATCAATTTTATTAAAGAAAGCATACGAGAGTAAATATAGAAAACAAAAATTCGAACTGCAGTCAAAAATATAAATTCTCAATATATTTTACTGGGAGAATTCATTAACATCACACATAAAAAAGCTAATCATTTTCTCCTATATCTCACCTACACACCACATACCACCCGTACAAATTGCGCTCTTTAAGCTTATTCGAACATTCGCGCTCTGCATATTCGAACAACTATAAAATTTTGATTTACTCATACAAATTTCGAATTCGATTAAACTATAGAAATTTTGTTTCTGGTTTCTGGTAGCGTTTGATATAAAATAATTTTACTACTATCCCACCAATACTCCACCACATTTACATTGCACACACGTACGTACAATATCTAACCACACACCACATGATTTCATATAAGCCAGAGCAGCGCAACGCATTGTTGGCAAAGAATTAATTTCTATTGCTATCTTCCTCTTTAGAATTTAAACCACTATCGCATTGTGCTTTTTTATATTTTCATTTCTTTGTGTACAATTTTTTTTTATTCATTTTATGATATGCATTTTTATTCAGCCCTACATGCTTGTGTGATTGGATAAGCTATTGCACGGGTGCGCGACGACGGATATAACACAGTGTAAGAAAAAAATATTAATGTGTGCGTGTGTATTTTTTTATTGATGCTCAGATATTTGTGATTTGAATTATGCCCAAGTAGTCAAAGTGAAACATTGGCGCTTTGAGCACGTATTCGCGGGTAATTCAACAAATAAACGCTTCAAAAAACAAAGCGCAAAGCAAAAATAAAAAAACTAAAGAAATCTAAAAAACTGAAAAACTTCCATAAAAGCATTACACTACACTTATTGGCAGCAACTCAACTTAACTCAGCGCAACTCAACTCTGGCAAACAGAATAAAATATAAGTGAAATATTTATTTATTTGTTGGATACACTTTTATGACTTTGAGATCAAATGAGCAAGCTCACGAGCACCATACCATACTTTCAGTCAGTCAAGGTATATCTTCGGAGCTGATAATAAATGATGGATTGTTAGCAAAGTGTTTTAGTTTTTATTGATGTCGATTAAAATGCATTTTCGCTGATGGAAACTCATAAATTAAGCGTAAAATTGTTAAGATTTATGAAGTGCTTAGAGAACAAACTGTTGAAAATTATTGCAAACACAATGCGTTTTTATTAATATTTCATTCTTTTGTTTTGTTTTTTGCAATTAATTTTAGTATTATGAATAGTTACTTAAGAAAAATTACAAATTCACAAAATTAACTAATAACTAATAACAAATGCAAATAAAGTGAAAAAAGTGCAATAAATAAATCACTAAACGGAAAGAAATATTTTCAAAAAAATATTTTAATTAAATAAAACTCATTATTTTAACAAAAACTATACAATGAAAATGAAAATGTGTTTAATGGTGTTTAAAAATTAAAATAAATAATTCTACCGGACATAAGTAAAACAAATTATATTTGAATTAAAATTTCGTATAAGGACATTATTGGGACTGAATGGTCGCGTTTGTAGTTTGTTAACAACAATCAATGATTACATTCAATAATTCGAACGCATTTTATAAACAAAACAAACAATTTTCCTAATTCAATTCGAACAAAAACAACAAACAGCACAAAGTGTAAACCTTGTCAACGTTGTCATTTAAACAAAATTTATGTGTTACAAAATAACAATTCATGTTGTTTTGTTGTAAATGCTTCTTTCACCTCCCGCTCTAGTCAGGCCCGCTGCGTACTGTGTTAGCGCTCAATAGTCGTCATCTGCTACGAACGTCGGCATTTTATCAGGCCTGATCGCGCATTCTAAAGTGAAAGATAAACCAACGAAACTGACCTAAACTCACCTCAAAACTCAACTCAACTCGCTCTTTCCGTTGCTACCACCGGCGTAAGCGTCTGCTTTCATTGCCAAGCGTTGGTCATAACCTGCCGCTGCTGTCCAGCGTGTTTGATTTATTGCCTCCGAAACATTTAATTGCATATTAAATAAATTATTTGCCCCAAATCGCTTTAATTGTGTTCAGAACCGAGGCGAGAATGAAAAGAGTGAAGTTGTGTATTTTAATCAAAAATTAAAAAAACTTAAATTTTGTGATTTAAAAACTACTCTAAAGCAATTAAGAACGTGAAAGAAATAATTGAACAAATGTGGAGGAGAATGTTATAACTGCAATTGGTAAGTTTACACAGTTTGCTTAAATAGTATTAGATTATATATCAATAAAATAGTATTTTTAAAATAAGAAAATGTTTGAGTAACCGTATTGATATATTTTAATAGGACAAAATTTTAACAAATAAACTTATTTAGAAAAAGTAATGTATTTATAATGAAGAAATACTTAAGTCGACATACATAGGTATAATAAGCTTAAAAATATATTTGTCTTAAATAGACAAATAGTTGTTACGAAGAACAGAAAACAGCAGAACATATTCTGTGTCACTGTGATAGTCTCGCCAGACTCAGAGTTCTGTACTTATCAATTGGCTATCCATTTATAACGAAATTAGGCAAGATCTCTCCAAAAGACATAACGGCATTTTTAACTGCTACTCATCTATGGGACTAAAGTCAGTTTGTCACAATAATCCATAAAGGATATCGTGACGTGGAGACAAGTCCTCAACCCGATTAAAATCTAATCTAATCTAAATAGTCAAATGTCAGACTTAAATAAAAATAATACTTATGGGTGAATAACCATATTAACATATTTAAATAAAAAAATAAATCTTATCGAATAAACTTCAATAAACTCAAAAAAAATAATATTTGTAGAATGAAGTAATGCTTAAATAGACATATACTAACTTTAATAACATAATATTTATAAAATAATATAATGCTAATGTAGGTTTCACTAAAAAATAAATAAAATAAAAATTATAAAATTAAATAATGCTTAAAAATCCATATAATATACTAGAAAAACAAAGCACTTATTAAATAAAATAGTGTTTTTTTCCAACCGAATAGTAATGAAAAGAAAACAACAGCAATTTAGTTAATTTATTGAAATTTGACTGACCATACAACATTGTTGTCTTTTCGTCATTAAAATATAGTATTCAATTAGCCGCATATTATACTTAAAATAATAAAATATAAAATAAATAAAAAAAATAAATAAATAAAAAATAAAATAAATAAAAAATAAAATAATAAAAAATAAATAAGTAAAAAATAAATAAAAATAATAACTATAAAATTAAATAATTTACTTCAAAATAATTTACTTTTAATATAATACAATGCTTGAAAAACCATAAAATCTTACTTGAGAAAAAACCTTTTTAAATAAACTTAAAAAACATGATATATAAAAATGAAAACCTTATTTTAAAATTAGTTTCAATATTAGTGACATGTTATAATTAAATAAAAATAATATTTATAACATAAAATAGTATACTTCAAAACTCTAAAAAAAAGAAGTATAATGCTTCCAAAAAAAAAAAATAACACCCATCCAAGATTAATTTTTAAACAGCTGCATATTATATTCAATAAACATAATGTTAAATAAATTAAAGTTTAAATTGCCGTATGAGAATATAATTGAAATAATATTGTTTTAACTAATTAGACAGTGTGAAATGTATCACCATTTCTTAAATTTATTATAATTTAAATTTCTTAATATTAACATTAGCCACAACTTCTAAATAAAATTTAATATATATAGGAATATTTCAAGTGACATAAAAAAGTGCACTAAAAGAGCACTTTTTTTACTGGAATAAAATTTAATAACGCACAGTAGCAACTTACATAAACTATTTTTGTCTTTATTACATTTATTTTTTATTTATATTAAAAATTTTAATACTAAAGACATCAGTAAATTAAGAAATATTTCCTTTCAGAAGATTTCCTTTCGATTTATAATAAAAATTTTAATGTTAAAAATATATCATTAAAGGTTTAGGTTATTCTCAAGAAAAGTCAAACTATATACAACCAAAAAAAAATATTTTCTGAGGAAAGTGTATAAATAATCAATTAAGTATACAATGTTTACACTTTAAGATATAAGCATAATTTTTTCTGAGTTTTATTAGAAAATGACACTTATTATTGCATGTTTGTCCGGTTAAGTACGACAGTTTAAACACAGTATTCATTACTCAGTAAAAGACAGTGTTTCCAAAACAGTTTTGTTTAATAAATGGTCTATATCACTTAGTTAGTTAGTTAATAAGTTAGTTATTTAAGTAAAAACTATTATTAAATCTATTTTACTAAGCAATATAAGTCCGCTCTTGTTTGCCTTAATACGTGTTTATACTAGTATGATTATAATATTTACTGAAACATATTTTGGAGACGATATAATTTTTTACTAAAAAAATGTTAGTAAAATAAATACTTATATTGTTTAAATATTTTTATTATATAGATAAGTATAATTTATTGGAAATTTGGAGTTTATGCAAATTGTTTTCAGTAATTGATATGTTTAACAAACTGTTTTAGTTTATAAGACGACTTGTCAGTCGGTGTGACTTCATCAAATCACCTCTAATTATAGTTGATATAATATGGTTTAATTGCATAAATGAATTAATTATAGTTTAAAATACAAATTTTATATATCTAAAAAAATCTTTTGTAAAATGAACAATAATAATACAATATTTTACATTGCGTCAACATTATTTTGTACTACGCATACCATTTTTAGTATTAGTAGTATAGTATTTTCAGTATTTTAATGTAGTATAATTTATGTACAATATCATTACATAAAATGTTAATAGTTAACAATTATCCTAAAATATTGTGGGTCACATGTAACGGTGACCAATTTTTCGCAATATCGTGGTCTGTTTGCTTGAAGTTTTTAACTTTAAATAATTCAAGAAATACAATAAATAATATTTGAATCAACAATCCATTATATCAATAATTAACAGTAATTATAAATTCATTGTCCATTGTTTCTTTTGGAATTTGGAGCACCCAAAAATGTTCGTAATTACTTTTATAGATTTAAAATGATTTCACATGTCGTTGCTCAATTTTAATTCGATCGAGCCACAGTATGAGACTTAAACATACCATAACTACCTCTTAGCAATGAATGGAGAAGATTTTCGACACCGAAAGCTAAAGTGTAGTGCAGGATCTTTTAGAACATTCAGGATCTTTTAGAAAATTTATTACAGTAATTAAGGAAGAGAATTAAGATGAAGAGGCCAAATACTTGAAAGTTTAGGGTTAGTTTAGGTTATGGTAAATATACAGATTTTTTGATGGTATAATATTAACACATCAATTGATTTGTGATGACTTTATTAAGATATAAAATTAATGCCAAAATAATTTTCAATTTATTTAAAAATCAATTTTATTATAATTTAATTATTTAAATAAAACAGAATATTTTGCTGAAAACCTCAACAATAAAAGAAATTATAAATCTATTTTATTTTTTTTTTTTTTTGTAGTTATATAAAAGAAACCAACTCACAAATTTTAAAAGAAATTATTAAAGTAATTAAATCTAAAAAACCTATTAATGAATTCATAACTTTTTTATTCGCTTTCATGTACTTTCTTCGGCTTAATGAGTAACTTCACTTTTGGCATAAATTCATTTCTGTAATTGGAAACGCCCAATAATTTGGCGTATAAAGCCATCATTATTTCCGCAAACACCTCCTTCAGGAAAATGTTTATCAAATTTTTACATAAATTTATTCAATTTTCCTATGCAATTTTGCAACTGAATTATTCCATTGTTACTGGAAAACTCAAACAGAGGAAAAATTTTAAACAATAATAAAAATATTTACAGACATTGTTTTTCGTACTCTATTTTATTTTCAATTATTTATTTATTTGAACTTGAAATTTTAATTAAAATTATATTTTAATTATCATTAGTGTATTACATAAACTTTATTCACAATAAATATATATAGAGCACTAATAACAATCTTCATATCATATTTCGTATTTATTTTATTGTTTTAATTTGTATAAAAATAGTAAATATTAATAATATATTTTTAAAAATTTTATTTTATTTGTTTAATTTTTTTTTATATAATAATAATATTCTAATGTTGTAAAAATGTTGAATAATACTAAAATATATATTTCACAAACTATAATATATTTTTTATATATTTATACAAATCCATATTCAGTTTTTTATATAAAGCTTTTTATTTTGGAAATTTACAGTAATAGTCCTTATATAATAAATACATATCTAAAAAATATTCTACAGTTTGTGGTTTATATATTTTTTTGTATTATTCATTATTTTAATATTAATTTTTTTAATATTTTAGTTAATATTTGTTATAGGTATAGTGAGGTCAATATATTAATAAATGATATTTTTAAATAAATAAATTATTTTTTAATTTTTCCTGAATTATGTTTTCATACTAATTAAGTCTTTTATGTATCGTATACATAAATAAATAAATAATTTTATAATTGTAAATAAAGTAAATAAATAAATTTAATTTATTAGTAAATAAATAATTTTAATAGTTAATTTCTATTTTGTTTTAATTTGTAAAAATTTGTAATTTTCTTAACAAAATAGTCATTTTTATATTTCGTCACAATTAATAAAATATTATTTATATTGTTGTGCGACTTCTATATGCAAAATTTAACCCTCCTTAACTGCAATTATTCGACAAAACATGAAACAAATAATATTAGAATCAATATAGTAACTCTATATGGTCTGTGATACCTATTTCTACTTTGTGCAGAGCACTTTGAGGTACAACTATCAAAAAAATTTTGAATATTGAATTATACGGTGACATATGTAGATAGAAGGATCTTCTAGCTTTTAAGACGTTATTATATTATGAACTTTGCGGTCCTATGCTCTTCCTAGGAGTTAAAGAATTCAATATATATATTATGAAATATAGCAAATAAATATTTTAAGATTGAAAACTTTTGAACTTGAGCTAAATTTATATTATTAAGGATACGTTTCTAAGAGAAGGTCCTATATATTTGGCATATACATATTTAGTTACTATAAATTACTTATAAATTATTTGAATATTATAATTTATAATCACTTTATGATTATATTTACAATACATATGTTATATAAATTTTTATTAACTCTTTTTATTATAATGTAAAATTGCATTATTAGGCTTAATTATGCTTAAATACAGAAATATATAACTATTTTATTTAAAATTAATATACCCATATAACAAAGATTTATTATATTTAAAATTTAATTAAAGAGATATTACTTAATATAACAATAAAAAGATTTAAAATATGAATACAATCACGTACATATATTAATATAAGTTGCATTTTTTAATCATTTATATATGGTAATTATAATAACAATACAAAGTATTTAATAATTTATTTTTCATTCATTATTTTTATTAACAATGGGAATATTGTAAGAATGCTGAATATAATTTTAATAATTTAACCTGGCACAAAAAAAATTAGTCAAAACAAAATTTTTTATTTTTAAACAATTTATATTTAATTTCCATTTAATTTATTTTAAAATAAAGATAAATGGAGCTGAATTCCTTTAGCGGCTCCAGTTAAGTTTTTTTTACATATAATCTATATGTATTGTTACCAGCCCCAATGAGTGTATCGAAGTACTTAAGTCATTATAATGTATAATGTTTGAAAAACTTTTGAGAAAAAATTTGGTTAATTGCAATATAGTTAATATAGGATTATATGTAAGGACTTTGGAAACCTTCTATTTATAATTTACAAATAATTGTTTTAATCTGTGAATAAGCCTTTATTTTGATGCACTTATAACAATAGCCACAGCTTTATAAATACAATGTTACATTTAAACGACCTTAAGAAAATATAACCCAAGTCTATTCATTAACCTTTAGTATGCAATAGCATATTCCAATAAACGATTTAGTAATATAAAATTCGTATTAACTTTCTTAATAGAATTCAATTAAATTGCAATATACAAAAAAGTTTTCAATCTTATTTTCATGAACACATACATTATTATTTGCTTAATCATTTTTCATTGTAATGGAGACATATGTAATTTTATTTAATTATATATTAATTTAATTTAAATTTTAAATTCATTTTAATTTTACATATTTATATTGACACCTATATCCTATTGTAATATTTTTAAATGAATTAATTTTATAATTTATTTAAGAATTTTAGAGAAGTGTTTAATAAATTAAATTCAAATTCTCACCTATTTATATGAACAAAACGTCTATAGAACAACGTCTTTCAACCGTAAGTTCGCAAAATGTTGCCTGTCCGTGTCTGTGGTACTATCCGTCGCACAACATTCTTCATATAATTTTGTTCTTAATTATTTTCAAATAATTTTTAAAAATATTTTCAAAAAATTAAATAAAAATTCAATAATATTATTATTATATAAACAAGAATCTGATGAAATGCTTTCATTCTTCATTGACATTAAATAGTGGTTATATTCCTTATACCAAATCACTTATTAAACCTGAAAAAAATCTAATTTTTATATTAATTTTATTTTATTATTTTATAAACTTTTATTTTTATAAGTTTTAAACAGACTAACAGATCAATTTAAAAAATTTTTCAATCGTACAATTTTTCAAATCGTCCTATGTCTTTACTTTGTTGCTATATTATAAAAATTTGCATTATGCCAGTACCCTGAAGATAACATAACTATAGACTATCCAAATATTGGTGACAACAACATATATTTTTAAAAATTAATTTGTAATTTATAGTAACTTAAAAATTAAGAAACATACATAAATATAATTATGTAATTAAAACCATAAATTACATTTTTATATATAAAAAAAATATTCCTTAAACCAAAATAATTGAATTAATTAATTATAATTAATTTTAATTGTCAAATTTCAATCCTATACTTTTGTAGGGGCATAATTTATTGCATGATTTTATATTATTCTTTCTCGTATATAGAACCTAATCTAGGAACCTAATACGAAGAAAATCATCGTTCTAATATAACACACCAAGTAAATTTGTTAATGAACTTTCACAGCAAATTAAAAAAAATTCCAAGTTCAAATATACTAGTCAATGCTTTGGGTCAGTTGACTAATGAACACTGACTCTGAGCTTTAAATCTAACAGGGTACGAGTTCAACCCTTGCTACTTGCAGTCTCAAAATATTATTTACGAATTATTATGATTCCCAGAACACTGTTGATGCGTATTTAATAATACTCGAAACAGCTGTATGGCCTGCCAAAAATCAAATTAATTAAAAATAAATAAAAATAAATAAATAAAAATTCACTACTGTTCGAAATCTCTCTATTAAATGAAATAGTTTCTATTAAGTAAAAAATTAATTAAAGATTTATAATTAATTCTAAAAAAAAACATTATTATTTGATTTTATATATCTGTGTTCACAAAGCCATAAAATTCTGCTCTCATAAATTACAAATAAATATTAATTTTTAATGTTCTTTAATAGATTTAATATTAAATTAAATAAATATAAATACTTAATAATGGTTGTTAAGTTCATAGTAATTCCTACATATATTGTCTGTATTCATTGGCCTTCTCTACTGTAAAAGTCCTATGAACTAATAACATAAATGTACAATATATTATATCGCCTTTGCTTAAAATAACATTATGTACTAATGTTTTATATACAATTAAGTTTTATCTGAGTGGTTTATTTAGGAAAATATGCCGTGTTTCGAACTACGCAAAAGAAGTCATGCTGAGTATTCCTAAAAACTCAACAAATGAAAACATAAATTAAAAGAACGAAATTAATTAACGTTTTTCTCTTATCTTAGCGGGGAAAATATATTAAATATGTTAAATAGCCGAGTGAATAAAAATCGAGTACAGCATTTGTTTAAGATACTTAATTAAAATAAATTACACATTTATAATTAAATTAATTTATACAAATATATTAAATTAAAAGTAAAAAAAATTATTAAAAATTATTAAGCTATGTATATAAAAAATTAGTACAACATCGTAATATTCCTCACATACCATATACCTAGCATATATCATATGTGCATGCTCAGGAACTTAAATCAGAATTTCACAGAATAAATCGAAACCTTTTCACATAGCGATAGCACAAATGGCAATCGGTAAACAAGCACCTATTTCAGTCCAAACAAAAAACATAAAAGAAAGGAACTATTGCATAATGAGGCCCAACAAATACCACATATCGACTAAATGAAAAGCGGCTTCTTAAGTGAAAAGAAAATGCGACTTCCTGCGGGGCTAATTGTCGCAGTTGGGATAAGTGATAGGAAAAGTGCATTTGAAAGGAAACGTAGGTGGTGCATGTCAGTGCTGTACGCATATGTGCACATGTGGAAAGACTTAAAGAGAAAATCAGAGTACATATCTTAACCCATAAGACAAATGTAGTCTTATGGCAGGCAATCTAATGTTTTTTTTTGTTTTTGTGTTTTTCTGCAAAAGTAAAATGGTACCCATGCATTGGAATAGATCTCCATAGAAATTGGAATTGCATTAAAATGTACAATAGATAACAAACTGAAATTGGTACTACTAAGCAAGTACATAAATTACCAATAAATTTTTCATTTCATTCACTATTTCCTACCGAATTGCAAATTTGTGTCAACTTTAGCCAACTTCTCTACGTCGAACCTTTGTACTGTGCTATACCATATATACTTGTAAAGTATTTGATATTAAAAACAATATTTCAGCCTTTTCACAAGTACTAAAAAAAGACATTCATCAACGTTTACAATAAAAACAAAGGAGAAAAATGTCATGATGATATTTCAACTGTACTTGCTCGTATTTATAAATCAAACTGAAACGTATAACACGCGAACTTTTCGGCGGTACTCATAAATACGGTTGGCATACAAAGCGAGGACAGACTACAGAATGGCGTTATAATGTATACGATTTGTTATTATAACATTCTGTTTTTTCTTTTTTTTTTTTTTTGGTTTTGTTAATATTTTTTTTCTAATTTTTAGAATTCTCTATTGTACAATAAGTGCTAGACTACATGAATTTTTTTAACAACACGACATCTTAAATAAAAATTATTATTACAATATTCGTATATTTGTATATATGAAAAATTAAATGCATGATAAGACCAAGTTCACGAAAGAATTTCTAACGAACAAACATCTCAAAGATTTAGTTCCACTGAAATATGTTTTTAATAATAAACCACCATATAACTCTTGGAATCAAGCAATCTATTCTATATAATATATCCCAAAATTATATATATATATATACATATATTAATTTTAATATACTAATTATAAAAGTTTTGGTCAGGTTAGTATATACATCATTAATTGAATATTATATGATAATTATAAGTGTTATTATTACTTTAACTATAATTAATATATTACTATTACAATAGTACTATATGAATACTACTATAAGTTATTAATTGTTTCTAGTAAATATTAAACTAAAATAAATGGAAATTCTAGAAACAAATTTCATGGAAAATCTTTGAATGGAATTTCCAGAGATCCCTAAGAAAGTATTTCCACAAAATACTTTCCTCAATATAAATAGCGCTACTCGAGTTATAAACTCATATTGCAGTCAAATCCTAATATTATTCACTAAACTAATTAAGTTCGAGTTTATAAATACCCTCACTTTTGAACAATAGAGCTTGAAATCCAAAAATTAAGACATACAATGTTATAATTATTAAAGTAGGAGAGAAAATTTTGATTTCAGAAAACTACATACTATACTACATACATACTATAACTACATAATATACTAATTATATTATTGATATATGATGGATTAATATGAACAATGGCTTAACATCAATTGTGGTTCAAAAGCACCGGTGGCTTAACATCAACGGTAGTTTAATATCAATAGTACACAGTAGATAATAATAAACGACAATGATCAAGATTAAATGATAATTTTACTACCGAAACTTATAAATAGTTAATATATTTATTGTTGAAAAAAATGTGAACTGGTGGATTCAGTAAGATTACTGAATCATACCCGATATGTTAAAGTTGTCGAATGATAACATACCTCTAAATCTCAACAATATTCTAGTCGTTGTAATTTACTACAGATGAAAGGTCTGTAGTCTTCAGTTTAGTAACCGAATCCAGCCTCGATGTATTAAAGTTGGCGCAATGATGAAGTACCTTGAAATATCGACAACATTCTAGTCGTTGTATCTTACTACAGAAGAAAGATCCATAATCTTTAGTATGGTAACCGAATCCTGTCTCGATTTCTTAAAGTTGTCGAATGATTAACTATCTCGAACTGTCTTCAATATTCTAGTCGTAGTAATTTACTGCAGATAGAAAGCCTTTAGTCTTTAGTTCTAAATCTTTACTAAAATCTAAAAATCACTATTCTAAAAACTCTTTATAATTTAGTTGTTACGGAGGATATATAAATTGTACTGGTAATATCATAAAAATGCGAATAATTCATAATTTGCAACTATAATTAGTACATTGGACCATAAAAAGTATTTAATTTCGTTATTTAATTAGTCATTTATAATTAAAATTAATAAAACTGGCAATTACTGTGCACAGTTTTCAGATATTTGCTGCAACTTATGGGTTTTATTTAGTTAAGTTATTTCAAACTGAAAATTCAATTCATCCCATTCAGTTTAAACTAACCAAATAAAATAACACAAAATGTTAAAAAAAACTTATATATTATATCTACCAAATAATTATTAAACCCTCTTGATGTCCTCTCCATTACCCAGTCTTATGACCGATCGATAGCCGTAATACGGCCAGCTATCCTAATCGGTGGAAGTGTTCGACATCTTCCATTAAATAGTTTTATTTTCACAGACACTCAAGTGAACCTGATGGAAGTACCAACTTTAGGGGGAGTCACATATAAAATTGTGACCTCGGCATACTTCCAGGATAAAAATAAAAGCATTCCACCATCACAAAAATTATCAGTATTTGTAAAACCACTATGTGGCAGCTGATAATAAGTTATGACGCGAACGCTCACCATACGGTGTAAGGGAGCAGTACCGTCAATAAAAATGGTGAGTACCTATTACAATATATTATGTCTGTTGGATTAAATACAACTAATAAAGGATGTTAACCCACTTCTATCAATACAATAATATAAAAGGTATTGTATCTCTTTGCCCTGGTAGTTGCTGATAGTATGTGCTATTGGAATTGTAGAATGGCGACTGTTGGTTACCTTTTGACCATCAATAACATATATTAAGTTTGGAATAACCGCCTAGAAAAACTAATTGACGCAGATAGTGAAGCTTAGTGTCTTCTGAAAACTTATTCCTAGTTAGGTTACTAGCAAATTCTTAAAGAATATGAGAAAGCCGCTAACCACTGTAGTGTCGTATTAACCTTGACCACACACAATGTAGTGTGTGGAGTAATTAGCATGACACATTTACCCAAAACACTTAAGTTTTCAACCAATGTACTAGTTACCTCATCTCATACCTACACTGTTTGACTGCAAATGAGACTTGTAATCATATTTTTTGACTTTATGACTTCGATCTGAACTGACAGTTCCTATTTCCGTCTAATATTAGGAAAACCTTATGTTAACTGGTTACATGTTGAGCTTTATAAGACGGATGAAGTGACTGCTGTTCCATCGGTTAGCTGATAAGAACCAATACTCTATTTATTCTAATCCAATTCAATCTTATAATTAGATAAAATAATTGATCTCAAATGTAATATTTTATTTTTGTTTTCAATATATCGTAGAATTCTACTATATTTATCTGAAAATATAAAAAATAAAACTCAACTAAAGAAACGTTTTTGTGTATGACGATGCAGATTATAATGAAGTCGTCTAACTGATATATTCTTTATTACCCCCATATCGCTTGTTTAAAAAGAAATTATTATACCAGCTTGAGAAATAAATGAATATGAACTCATATATAATCAATAATTAAATATTTATATACAAACAAACTATTAAATGTTATTAATTAAATAGACTTAACTTCGCACATAATAATAATATGAATTATTAAAACCATATATATTATTAAATAAATATGCATAAAAATGTAATTGATCATTGGAAAGAAAAATATCTGTAATGAATAATTACTACTTCCTTTTGTCCTTTCTTATATGGAATTGCCTTAACAATTAATCAATTAATCAATTAAAAATGCAAATTGCTTTATTAAGGAAATATTTCCATTAAGATGTTACCTGCACATGTCATAGGATAATAGAAAAAATTCTTAACTAAGGCATATATATATATGCATATAAGGCATATATATATATATATATATATATACATCTATATAGTTATGATTAATTTGTTGATATTGTAAGCGGATGCAGCGGTATGACTTCAATGGGCTGTTCGAAGTACTTTGCGGAAATCTGTAGTAGTAAAGAAACTTAATTAATTTTATTTGTTTATAACTAATTACTTAAAAAAATCTAACACTGATAGCTCATGAAAGCGATGGGCACTGATAAGTCGCTTAAAAAATTGCTACAGCTTTTTATAATTTATCGCTCGGTTAAAGAGAGAAATCAATCTTTCAGATTATGAATATTGAAGTTTTTCCATTCGAGTAAACACTGTTACTAAGTAAGATATTAATACCTAAATAATATTAATGATTATATGAGTATTATTGTAGGGTTTGATTAATTACTAAAGCAGCCAAAATTCAAGGAATGATTAAATTTCGTTCTTCAAACTAAAATTTTGAAAAAAAACTTTTATTTAATCTATTAAAATTTTATTTTAATTTATTTAAATCTGAAACCCTGAATGAACTTTTACAAAGATATTTATTTATGTTTTTATTTTCACAACTATTCTAAATATATTTATTATATTTATTATTAAAATATTTTATTCTTTCAGTTTCATGACGATGATTATTGTAGATAATCGAAATATTGAAATAATATTTTTATGATTTATAAACTGTTTTTTAAATATAAATAATTAATTAAAGTTTTTTTATTTCCATTTAAATTGACCAATAAATTATTAATATATATTTATTTATTTTTTATTTTTTTTCTAAAATTATATAAGAAATTTTATAAATTTCGTACTCAAAATAATCACTTAAAAAAAATCTAATCAAATCAAGTTTCTAAATATTTACTTGGAATTTTTGAACGCATTTTCACATTTCGAATTTAAATTTTAATTAACATAATATAAACTAATTAAAATTAACTAATTAAGTCAGGCAAGGCGATTCAATTTTAAATTCATACCCCAACAATATATCAATATATCACATAACCTAACAGTTCTTCAGACGAGTATACCCGGTATGCCGAGTATACGGAGTTCAATTAAAAACGTGTACAACTCGAAAATCTCTAAAAAAGCCGTAAATTATAATTTTTAATAAATGTTGTCAACATGGGCGTATCTCATGTGCAAACACAAAATACAAAAACAACAATCAACAACATACCAACAACAACATACCAACAACAGTAACCACATAGCAATAACATTTATTTAAAGGTATTTGCGCACGCGCAGTCATTCTTTTTTACGATTTACGATTCTTGTGTAGTACAAACATAAACACAAACACAAATACAAGCTCAAACACAAATGCAAAAGCAAAAGCAAATACAAATGCAAGCAAACCCATTAAAAAGTAATAAAAATTTGTAAACACCTCATAAAAATAGTCATAAATATTTTTTGTTGCTCTTCATTTTGAATGGTTCTCATAATTTTGTGTTGTTGTAATTTTGAATGGAATCATTGTTGTTTTTGTATTTAGTTATTTTTTTTATTTTAATTTTTTTCTTTTTGAAATGTCATTATTAGGAGTTTGTAGGAAAATGTCACTGTTGGATAAGCGGCCATTGTTTAAGTGGTTGTGGTTGTCCTTTGAATTATTGTTATGAGTTTTGCTTTAACGAAATTATGATGTAAAAATAATAAATTTCAATATTGGTTATTTGACCATTTTTTATATTCTCAGCTTGTTTACGTTTTTGTGGTTTGTAAACAGGGTCATTCATGTTGAGATCTCATTATATGTTCGCTCGTAATGCCCACAGTTTACAGTAATTGGCAATTAAAAGTGTTTGATCTCCAAGGTTGCGTCATATTGAAATGTAATGCAATACAGTGTTCCATTTAAAATTATTATGGAGAAAGTTCTAACATTTAATGACTTTTAAACTCCATTTACATAATATATGTATTGGTTGTATATATAATGTATTATATAATAATTAATAATAATATATAATATGTATTTATAGTATATAATAATAATATATAATAGTTTATATATTATATAATATACAATATAATATATCATATAATATAGTATGTAATATGAATATAATGAAACCAAGTTATTAAGTTTACGTGCTGATTCAGTCCATCTAACCAAGTAACGTTTTCGTACCATTTTGATGCCATATCATACTTACCATATCATACTTACCAAGCTCACTTGAATCCAATCAATCTAGTCAATGTATGTAATACAATATATATATTAATATTATCTGTAATTGTATAACAAAAGTGCAATTCTAAACAAAATTTATATGACTTTATATCTATATTATGAAAAGTGCGTAACGACACACTCGATTTTAGAACTCCAAAATGCTGTCTATACCTTCATTTAACAACACTGAACATATAGTTTGCGTCTAATCGCCAAAAATAACTTTTTCAAGTCAATTACGAATATTCTCAGAACTTACTTAATACATATTAAATCAAATTGGGATGAATTCTAATTAATTTTTAAATTTGACATAGTCCTGCTAGCAACGGAACTAATGAATACAGAATCCTGCAAATTTTTTAAAAACCAGGGAGAAATTTTTAGCTCACATTTGTCACTGATCGATATACAGTGATTAGATATACAGTAATTTTTTTTTGATTATGTCGAGTTAGAGAAGACTCTACATTATTAAAATATTATTTTGATTATAAATCACTCATCTGTATACTGTGTTTAAAAAATCTGTTATTTATTTTGATTATATCCAGCTAAAAAAGATACTTTTTAAAAAATATTTTGATAATATTTTTCTTATGACTAAAAGTTCTTGTAATATATTACCCACGCACTATTTGATGATGTTCTTTCAATATCATTTGTCTTTTGCAAATTCAACTTTTTTGTACTTTGAAGTCTCATCTTTATAAAACATATATAAAAAAATTAGAACTTTTGTATGAAATTAGAAAGAATGATGATGGGTTTATCTGGAGCACATAATATTTCAGTTGTTAAACCGCCTGATCTTCCAAATGATAACGAAATTTGATAAGTTTACCTTCGCTACGTGACTGAAATAACATTAAAGTCACTCACTTTGAGGTAAAGTGACATATAAAGTGATAGACGCATTGCACTAACTCTTCTCCATTACAACTCCTATACAATTCACTTATTGAATCACACTACTCCTGTACTGACTACTTGTCGGAATAAAATAATTTTTGCATCTTCTGGTTGTTGGAATATGATACTGTTAATGCACAGGCTCAGTAGCGCAATGCCACGTTAGCATTCCTGAAAGAACACGAACTAACAAACTACATGGATTTTGCAAGCCGTGATATTCGACTAACTCTTCTATGATAAGAAAAATAAAAATAATTTATCTAATGACTTTGATCATGTTACATATAAGTTATACAGTTTAACCTTTCTTGATTTAGGATTGCCCGGGATTGAAAGATAATTGTGAATTAGAATACATATTTATGAGAGAACTACTATGACTGTTACACTGTTCCTAAAATATTGTAAAATATGATTTTAAAATTTCTTTCTTAATTTCATTAATTATAGCAGTTAATAGTAAATTATACGAAATAATTTTCTATTGTCTACGAAGTGGTTTAAATACCTATGTCCTTGTATTAATAAAGTTATATTACCTTTAGCAGTTACTTATAGTTATTAGTTAAAAATGAAATCCCTCCAAGTTAATATATAGTATTATAATATATATATTTCGTACATAATCGTATATATTATAATATTTATATAATATATGATAAATATTTTAATATTGTAATATATTTCAGAAACCTCTTTCTACAATATCTGCTGAAATTAAACAATTTTTCTTATTTGAATAAAGCCCTAAGTATTCCAAATCAGAGTATCCAAGGGTTTCTGAGAAGTAATCTTCAAACTTTTGTGAAGTTTTTCAATAAACAAACGATTTTTCTGGCAAACAAAGAACATTAAATGTCTAACAAAGAACTGATAATGCAAATATATTTTATATTTTAACTTTATATATACATTTCTCACAACCTTAATAATTAATAATAAATTGCTTATATCCCTTAATTAAGAATTATAAAAATTCTTATATAAAAACTGCATGTATTAATTTCCAACATTATGTAAATATTATTAAATTAAGTATTAATAGAATTCTTATAATATATCTTTAACTTCTATCAAATACAATACTCGTATACTCTTTAACACTCTCTTTTACTATGAGATCAAAGTGCTTAACCTCATCCTTCTTCAAATTTCAGAAAGAGTGAAAGCAATTTGATATAAGGTATACAACTGTCGTATTTAATTGATTTATTGCTTCCAAGGCATGTGTGTTATCACATAGGAGAAAATTTCTTCCAACTTTTTCCTACTTTCTTTTTACCTGTGATCTTTAGAAAACGTATTCAGCGTATATATCCTTAAAATTGGTTATGCGGTTTAATTACGTATTACAAAAAAAGAAAAAAACAATCTTGCAAAACAATACGTTGTAAAAAAACGAATTTCTCCTATTATGAAGACTTTAGAAAAAAAGATATTTTCTGATCTGAGCAAACTAAACAGAACTCACTGAAATGAAAACAAATAAATGCGTAAGTGTCGTATCGCAAAGAATTGTGATAATTTATTGCCTTCTCATGAGACAATCAGCATCAGACTGTGTCATCGTTGTTTTGTTTCCATTTTCCTTTTAGGGCCTTACTGCCTCTATTTATGCATACATCTATTAAATTAAAGTCTTCCCTCCACTCTCAACCGCACGGTATCATCTCAGTGAAATAATTATTATTTCAATGATTTCAGTTTTTTGTTAACTTATTTAAATTAAGAACAAAAAACACACATAATGTGTTTTCTGTATTATTCATGGATTTAATTAACACCAATTGAACTGCATGTCACATAATCGCCCAAAGAACTGAAATAATTTTTAGTCAAATAAAATTTATGGCAATTTGAAAGAAAGTCAACTCAAAATATTCATCAAATAATTTAGGGAAAATATAAAAAGAAGAAGAAATCGCACAGAACAATCTCTTACTTTCTGATGAATTTTGCACAAGTATTATTTAATTTAAAATAAATGAACTCGTCTGGGCATAAAATATATCTAATTTTTATATGGAAAAAATTATATCTTAGTTTTAAAAATAAATCTACAGCGGATTTCACGTAGATCACCTATGGAACCATTGCGTTTTATAGCAGATATGTATCGTCGTAAACCATGTCACGTAATCTAACCTAGTTTCAAATTTTCCTTGCTAGCGAGTTGATCGTATGTAGTGAAGCCAAACTTTTTTTCACCTGATTATTCCATCCGAATAAGAGAACACCTTTTATAACAGTTTTTACCAAGGATTAATATCACTTAATCGGAGCAGTTTCATACATTGACATGTGATGTCAAAACCCAGTCGCTAAAATTTAATACTCATACTAGTATTACTGCGGTAAAGTTCCTTATCTAATCTAAGTTAGTATATATTTTAGCCATTTGTGGATTTAAAAAATATGGATCATTTGAAAAATTTTCTAATCTCTTCTTTCTTTCTTTAATTATTTTCTTTTTTAACTGTTATGTTTTTATGATGATTTGGAATATGATTTCTCTTTGTTGAAATAATATTTAATATCTTAATGGTCCATCGGATCTTTATAAGAACCTATTGACAAAATTGAATCTTAATTAAACATCCAAGTTTTGGTGTTTATGATAGTTCCCTGACAAAGTCGTTTGCAATCACAATTATTATTAATATTATTTATTAATATTTATATTAATATAACATATATATAATATACTCGATATACTTCAACACTATTGTACTTCTGTAGTTAATTGTGTAAGTGCGAATCTGTTGTGCTATTGAACAACCTTTGCAATGAAGATTAAAATATATAAAAAAAAGTCATCCTTACTTATTTGATTGATAATGATACTCTTCAACGAAATTTCACAAACTCATATAGCTTTTGAGATAGTTTGAAATTTATATATACTGGTATAGAAAGACCTACATCATCTCAAAAATGGCTTTGACGACATGAAAATCATATTGTGTAACAAAACTCTTATGCTTTATTTAGTTCATATTATTCTATATACTTTATTTAAGTATACTAAAAGAGTAGACATTTGGTTCAATTTTTATTAATAATTACAAATAAAATTCGATAGGTTATTAACTTATATATATCAAGTTATCTTAATATTTACTCAATGCATAATAGTGACTTTGTCGAAATTAAAAAAATTTATTAGTAAATTGACAAAAATACAATATTAGTAGTAAATTCCAGTCCACAACTTCTAGTAAAGTATAGAGACACGCCTAGATTATTTACATAAAATATTAATAAATATGAATATATTTATAATGTAAAAGTTTTAATAAATCCTTCATATTAAGTTGACATGAATACATATTTTAAGTGCCAAAAATTTTAAAATACAAAAATAAGTTTTAAATATACTTAACTCTGACCATTGAATTTTAAAATGTATTATATTTTTTAATCTCCTTACACTTTTCGCATTGGTGAAGTATTTCATGTATTGTTGTTTAGTGATTATAACATTTTAATTTTTACCACAAGTTTACATGACTAGATATACTTCTGGTTGAGTCATAAATAGAGAATGATAAAGATTTGTGTTGAACATGAGCCATATACCTACTGATGGGATGTCATTCATTTTTTTTTTGCGCATATTTCTTTAGCCAATTTTTAAATAAGAAAACTAGCACTTTAACTTGAAGCTAGCTCTACCCAAAGCAGTTATGAGGCGTTTAAAAATCCACATAAATTTCTGTTCTTTAAGAAAACCCTACAGTCTGTAGAAGTACGTACTGGATTTCTTTACCTCTAAACTAAAAATATGTCTTATAGTATCAAACACTGAATATATTTATAATTAATTATATGTACCTACAATATATAATATATAACTATACATAATTTAATAAAAATTCTAACCCTGGCACATGTAGTCCAAATATACTCGTTCTTTGAGAAAACCTTTCAACTTTTATCTTCTGATGTATTGAAAGGATTTCGTTAACTATAAATTAAAAATATATCATATAGTAGCAAATTAATATATAATAAACTATTATAAAAAGATTCACTTTCTGATATTTACAGTCCAAAACTTCAAGAAAACCGTCTCTTCAAGAAAACCTAGTAACTTTTGTATGTGAAAGGACGTACACAATTTCTTTAGCTCCAAGTAAAAAATAAGTCATATATGAAGCACTGAATATACATTTTCCGAAGGGATTTAATTCCTGACACAGTTCAACATTTTTGAACGATTAATTCAACCAGAAGATGTTTCCAAAGAGAATAGATGCTTTCCGATAACCGAAACAGACTGCACAAAAAATCTTTAAGGGCAGTGGATCCACAGCCTATCTAAAATTACCGAAACAGCTGTATGATCACCCAAAAATTTAATTTGAATAAAAATGAAACAAGTATTTTCTTCTCAATGGAAACAATAGATTTCCTTATAGGGTTTAAAATGTTTATTTATAAATTTAACTAATTATAATGTGATAATATTAAAAATATACAAAATCATAACAACCTTAAGAAACTGCTTTATTAAGAACAGTTTTATAATTTCGCATACAATGACTGAGAGTATCTCAGTTTATAACTTCCAGTTAGTCTTATGATACTTAAGCGAAGATAAAAATCGATACTTTTTATATAATGTAGAGCTACACTTGACTTGAAAGAATAGATTTTTATGGCATTCGGGGACTTAATAAATAGCACAAAACTCACTACCACAGCAACCTCATCAGCAGTTTCTTAACCGTTCAACTAACGAGTCAGCTGATAAATCTTTACCTCTTATATATTCTAGAAAATTAAATTTAAACAAACATAGTAGAAATAACAAGAAGAAAAAAAATAAAAAAAAATTTAAATAAAATATAAAGTGTAATCACGAATCCTTAATAGCATTACTGCAGGCGGACACCTTGGAACAGCATTTAAAACTATTCTCCTTACTTTATTATCGATTTTGTTAGGTGGGCAACTTCAAACTAAGGCCAAGAAACACTCGTTGCCATTGTAAATATTCCAGTTCCGTGGGCTTTTGTTATTGTTATTGTTATTCACTTTTCTAACTTGCAGCGAGTATCTGCCGCAGAACTAAACAACGATAAAATCGATACAAAACATTTTTATTGCCACTTTATACCTTCGCCGATGTTAAATACGTGCATATAATATACAAAAAAAATTAAAAAAATTAGAAAAATAAAAAATTAAACATTTTCAAATAAACAACAATTCAATTGAAACAATAATTCGATTTTTAATTATTTTTTAGTGATGAAAAATCTTGCCTTAACATTCACTCTTACACGAATATTACGATTATAAGGCCTTTTAATTTCAACTTTCCGGACACGATCTACTGACCGAAGGAAAATATATTTAACTTTAAATAATAACATTATTTAATAAATAATTTAGTACTTTGACGCTTGTAGCAAGTGCAACAAATTACGCGTTTTAGAAAAAATTAACTAATTAAAAAATACTTTTAAATTGCTTTAATCACGCAAATGTTATACATACAAATGTTAAACTTAAAAAATTGTAATTTTATTTAACAAAATGAAGAAAATTATATCTCACTCGTTTGCATTAATTATTTTATCTGTATGAGAAACACTCAATATTAAAGTTCTTATAATCGCTTTATTATTACTATTATTGTTATAATTGAAGCACCTTCATAACCTATACCTATTCAATAACACATGAACTTACACTATTGGTTTATAATAAATAGCTTGAAACATCAAACAATTTAATTAACATAATATATTATATATATTGACCGTATTTTCAGGATATACGTATATGTCGGCATATGCCTTTGAAACTAAATATATACAATTAGAAAATATTTTTAGTAGTCATCAACTATATGCGTGATTAAAGGTGTCGTGCAGGCTGGTATCTGATATGTTTGACTAATAATAGTTGGTTGGGCATCATTCTTATCCACCAAACGCTTTCAACTTAGCCTATTTTATTGTAATATCCTTAAGAAAAAGGAACCTCCAAGGTGCAAGAAACAGAGGACGCCTCAAGATGACATGGCCTAGAAGCGTTAATAAGGAAACGAATGAAACATTTAATGAGTTGAAACAAATACCTAATAACCGAGATTTGTGTAAATCCTGTGTAAATAGACTAAGTTCTTATTCGGAATGTACCCCTTTGATGTAATATTACAGCATGTCAATAGTAATAAGCCTTAAGAAAAAAATAATCTTATTGAAAAGTCATATTTATTTATAAAAGACAATTTTTGAATTGAAATCAATTACTATAACTTGGATTCTAAATTCCTTAAATTATACTCTAAGAATACTCTAAGAATCAAATATAAATCTCACAAATGCAATCGATATTCTGGGGGATCCAGGTCTTTGCATATCGTTGAAAGTATTTTTTAGACAACCTATTTTATATTTTATGCCCAAACCATTTAAGCAAATGGTCAGTTGACCATATGATAGAAGTAATATTATTGTACTTGTTAGCGATTGACCAATATTGACATTAGCCTACTTTTAATTAGTATCCTGTTTTGATCACATTGTGATTAGGTCAGGCATATGAGCAAACCAAAACCAGGCTTTACGCACACTTTTTAAAAGACTATTATATTACCTTAGGGTTCTTGTTTTAAGATGTACCTTCTCCCAGTCATTTCGTACTGTGTATGCATCCAGTAAATTAGGATTGAGTTCAAACTTATGTTGTTTATACATACTTCACCAGATACTATATTTTAACAGGTTCGTTATTTATATACATAACCAGTACATATGATGTCTATGATGTATTAAATAAGTATATATGATGTCTTGTTATTAATGAGATACTTTTTCGAAACTGTGAGAAATTTTTAAAGATAGCGCCCGTAAAATTATATTAAATATATAACTGTGTCTACTTTCCTATGATTGTTTCTACCTTATCAACTGTATAATAGATTAGAGATGAATGCTGCTTTTGGTTTGTTTGAATATATTTCAAAAATACTTCTATTTTATGTGACATTTTTCAGTTCTATCCCCCAATAATATCTTATCATTTATATCATCCATGTGCATTGTTTTACACATTTAACTAAATAATAATACATATATACACCAATATTGACTTCTGTTCGTAGATTTCTTAATAAGTAAATTTTGAGATAATCCAAGTCCATAAAATTAAAAAAAAATACTAAAATTTTTATAGAATAAGATATCACTGTAAGATATACACTGTAATTAATTTTTTAGTAATATTAAGTAAACTAAATTCTTATTGATATAAAACTTATTAAATTTAAATGAGAACTTGGTAATACCAGTAATCCCAATAAACGTTTCGTGGGTTAACTGAATACATATCACACATTCTAATACGGCTCTTAATAAATGAGTAGAAAGTTAAAAAATTCGTTTTTATTTAGTTCGTTCTCACTTCCTGCTACATTTTTTCACGTTTTCATTTTAAACATTTCTGTTTTGGACGGCCTTTCTCATTTTATCAATTTTGTATCTTTTACGTTGCTTTTGTTAACCAAATTCGCCAAAGGGAACCACCATCTCCTTTGCTCAAATTATAGGTTTTACTTATTTATCTGGATTGCATGTAAGCGAATGTTTATAAAAAAAATCTAATATGAGAGCCAAAAATAAGAAAATAAGAAAGTCAAAGCCTCAATACCCTTTAAACAGATATTTTAGTTA
>NC_051847.1:166615953-166647285 GCF_002237135.1 Teleopsis dalmanni
CTTATTCAAAGCCGTTTGTGTTTCATTAATCCCTAAATACTAATTTATTATTAACAAACGGTATTTATCTATCTGGACAGCCAGATCGATCAAGATATTTGGATAGCCGCATAGATAAATGACATCTATTAGGATAGCTAGATAGATAAGTAGCATTTATTTGGATAGCCGGATAGATAGATAATACTTATCTGGATAGCTAGATAGATAGATAGTATCTATTAGGATAGGTAGGTACCATCTATCTGAACAGCTAGAGAGATATATTATCCATCTGTATAGTTAGATAGATAGACAGCATCTATATGAGTAACTTTTTTTGTATTTCCTCATTAAAATGTCTAAGGCGCTCCTTAGTTCGTTCGCTGTCTAAGGAGTAGCGAACGTTTTTAGTGTACTCCATTCCAAATGCTTGCAATAAATTTCATATATAATGCAGCTAAGGAATGGTAGGTGCCCTAAAACCTTGCTAAGAAGTTCTTATTTAGCTTCAAACATTTTGCTTTGACATTTTGAGCATTAGGGATTTTGTGCCACCTGAAAATGGTAACTATATTCTAAGAAACATCTCTTACTACACAATGTGTAGGTCAAGTAAAAAATTTACCATGGTTTCTTGTCACATATTCTTTAATATTGGATATAAGTGTATGGGTCCAACGTCCCCTAATTTATTGCTTTCACTTTCGCTGTCTTCCTCTAAAAGAATACGATCATTCGGTGTATATTTGATATACATTGTGACCGAAAAGCTTTCGGAAATTCTCATTTAAAATTCGCGCGCTGTATATTTTTCGATATTTTAAGTTTATGTAGTTTGGCAGCAACTTGTCCTAATTACTATGCCAAAAATGAGCGCGATCTGTCAGACAGTTCGTTTACGGCAGCTGTTGAAACCAGTTCACCTCAGTAGTGCGTTGCGAAAAAAACAATGGAAAAAAATATTGAACAAAGAGTTTGCATCAAATTTTGTTTTTCGAACGAAATTTCGTGTGCAGAATCGTTGCGAATGCTACAAAAGGCTTATGGGGAATCAGTTTTATCGAAAACTCAAGTTTATGAGTGGTACAAAGCCTTTCAGGACTGTCGTACGACCGTCGAAGACATGCCGCGTTCTGGACGACCTTCGACCTCTACCACCGACGAAAACATTGAAAAGGCAAAGGAAATCGTGTTCAAAAATCCTCATGTGAGTGTTAGAGAGATAGCACGAGAGCTAGGCATCGGTCGTGAGATGGCTCGTTTGATTTTGGTGGACAATTTGTGTATGCGACGTGTCAACGCCCGGCTTGTTCCGATTCACCTCAATTTGTTCAACATTATCAACGATTTTAAGGCCAAACATTCAATAAATACCATCGAACAGCCACCGTATTCACCTGATCTTGCACCGTGTGACTTTTTCCTGTTTCCCAACCTCAAATTACCACTCAGAGGAACGCGTTTTGAATCCATAGAAGACGTAAAACAGAATTCGCAGAGGGAACTCAAAGCCATACCGGAAAGCGCCTATAAAAAATGTTTTGATGATTGGAAGAAACGTTGGCATTTGTGTATCGCTTCTAATGGAGCATATTTTGAAGGAGATAAAATAAATATTGATGAAGATTAAGAATTTTGCGTTTTATTTAAAATTTTCCGGAAACTTTTCGGTCACAATGTATAGTCGGCGTCCCACTTCCTCTATTATGAAGGCGGCTTTGCTCTTTTGCATATATGTATACTAGGAGCTTTTCTGTAATGGCACAAGATGCATTATTGAACAGTGTTCTGTAAGCACAAGGAACAGACAATACACTGCGCCTGTGTGTGATACCCGTTGTACATATAGCATTAATCAGGATAGACTGATATATGACAGATAGGGATATTGAATTCGGTATGATTGTTTCGTTTTGCTGTTCTTTAAAATACCAGTTGAGCGGAAATATAAATAACTTATGTTAAGCAAAATTATTAAAGATATATGAGAAACCCAGTTTCATAAACAGCACCGCTAATTAATCTTCGAATGCGACTTTATCAGAATTTTTGTTACAAACATTTCAATTTATTATATTTATTTGGTACTATTTGCGTAAAGATTAAAAAAATAAAATAAAAAATTAAGGTCAAATTAAGACTATTAATAAAATAATTGTTATTAGTTTCTGAATTATATTGAATTTTAATATATAACACATTGGAAAAAAAGTAGCTCAAAAGACTTCAGGACGTTTAAAACGTATTCATTATACTAGTTTTTGGAATTGAAAATGTAAATTATTATATGAAACTCTTTAAGTTTTCTTTCAGCTCTAATTTTTAGTTTACCCAATCTTGCTTGAGTTTCGTGGATATATTTTAGAGAGAAGAGAGAAATGAGGTCGTATAAATGCAATCACTACTTGATTATTTATATCTTTTTATTGTATGTTGAAGTGCAATTAATCTTCATATTACTTATGTTTTACCAGACTTATGTAAAAGTTGTAATATAAATAAATATAATACCACATAATAATTAACAATTACTTATTATGAATTGATTAAACCAGAGTTGAACACCAAAAATCATGCTATAAAGCGTAACTATTATATATAAATCATATTCATATAAAATGTATCTATTAGTAGATTTTAAAAAATACATTTTACGGTTTATTTAATTTTTTTTGCTAATAGTTTATGAAATAATTTTTTTTTTAATTGTAATTTTTTATACATAATGTGGTGTTATTTGTAATATACATAGAGAAACATGTGGGAATTTGGTCCATAACGAACCAAACCTTAAATTTCATTTCGCACTTTTTAGTTGTGAGCCATGACTGCGTATATAGGTACATATATAGTCTATAACATATGCTGAAGTGATTTTTTTGTGTAATAATTTTAATTAAAAATAAACTTTTTTTCAAATATTGACTTCATGTGCCGCTTTTGGTATATTTTCATGTAACAACTCCATTCCTTTTTGGTACGCTCTCCTCCAATATTTAAGACAAAGCAAGTAAGACACGATATGGTATTCAACTTGGAAGCAAACTTTTAAAATTAAAAATGATTTTCGAGGCAGATAGTTTGCACAAAAGAGGCTGAAACTGATCAAGATGCTTCGAATAAAACAACAAAAACAACAAAAACAACAAAACATCAAAAATAACAAAAACAACAAAAAGGAAAAACCAAATAACTAAGAAGAACAAAACAATGTTAAGGTTGATGAGCAGCGCCTTGAGATACAACAACATCACGTAGCTTTAAATATATACTTTACAAACTAAAACAGATAATATAAAAAAAAATATTCAATATGGCTGCCAGCATGTCAATTTTTGTATAGGTTCTTTATAATGTATATTTTTTTCTTCGATATTTTTTATTTTATTTTTTTATATTTTTTTTTGAAAAAAGCTTCAAAGAACAAGTTTAAAAACTCGCTTCGAAGGTGTTTGGTTATGAAAAAATAGTGATAATAAAAAAAATCTTTTAATTTTCTTGTGTAAATTTTTAATGCTCTTCTTAAAGAATGCATGTGCAAATTTGTTGTTGTCATATGAGATGAGTTTAAAAACCTAAAGACCAACCGCGCATCCGCCCGCTTTTTAATGAAGCGCGAAGTGAAACGAACATGCTTAAGTTGCGGCAACCAAAGATAGGCAGAGGAACCATATATGAATGCTTCAAAGATTTACAGATACTTTTTTATGTAAAAGTATCTGTAATACAAAATGATATTTTGATACTTTATGTAACGTAATATATATATTCCTACATATGTAAATATTTTTTTATTAAAATTTAATCAAAATAAAAAAATTTTTTATACACTTTTTTTATTAGATTTATTTATAGTAAAATTTATAATATATTGTATTTATTTGTATTATGTTATATGTTATGTTATATATTATAATATTTTTGTATAAATTTTTTTATTTTTTATATTTATTTTTTATTTATATATTTATGTTTTTTAAACACTAGGGGACTAATATGTTATGTGGGGTAGTAATATTTTTTCTGGTTTCTAATCATTTCAATCTAAGAATTAAGCCACTGAAGATATGAGTTATCATATGCAATGAAACCAAGAGAACGATCTTCAACTACACAGATTCTTCCCGCGTTAAGGTTTGAATAGGAAAGTTGCTTATTTTCGAAAAGCTGGTTTGTGGAAAAAACAGGGCTTGATAATTAGTAGCAACCAGCGTTAGCTTTGAATATATAGAAAGATTGTTAAAAGCTTCCGTAAAGTAAACACTAAATTCGGAAATATCGGTGCTGACAAGTGTATGATTATATATTCTTAGACTTTAACCAGCGCTATTTACAAGCGCGAACAAGTGCCAACGCACTGCTTATAAATGGAATCCATGGTACCGGCAGAGTTCCTTAGAATACCAATGGGAAATTAGTGAGGCAATAAATTCATTATACCAATACACGTGTTGAGAGCAACGTGGTGTTAAGTCTTACTGTGAAGGCAATATCTTTTCCGATTTCATTTATTAATCTTTAAATATGTCTTAAATTAAGTAGTTTATAATAAAAATATGATTACATTAGATGAATAGAATAAATAGAATAATTACATTCTTTTTTAGATCACATAATTATTATATTTCAAAAAAAAATTTTGGTACTTATTTATGATAATGAATAAGACATAAAATAGCTCTCATGTTGAATTCTATTGAATTGTTAGTATGATGTAAATACAGTATTGTACAAAAAGATATTGTAATATCTGCTACTGATATATATTAACTATACAATACGTAACCATTTCCGTTGACTTCAAGAATTTAAGAATGGCGACTATATTTGGCGTTGCTATGTTACTAACTGGTTTTAAGTATGAAACCGGATTTTTTATTGAGTTTATTTGTCCCATATTTTGGATATGTGATTTTGTGCAATATATCTGTTATTCAGACATCCATTTAACTAAACTGTATTAAGTCTAAGCCTATTTAGTAACTTATTCAACATTCTAAATTTGTTATTGGTTACACCAATATAATTGAAATGTTTTGTTATTATGCATTTATAACCTAATAGTTATTGTCTTAATAGATTGTCTTAAGTCTATTGGACTTGCAAAGAGCTTTGATCTCTTTTGTTTTGCTTGGTACATTAGAACACTAAACCATACTTTTTTACCAATACTGCAAGGTAATTCATATCATATCAATATCATTTATCTCAGTATTTACTTATCTTAGGTTCTAGAGAGGTTTCGAAAAGTAGTGAATTACAACAACAAAAATGTTTTTTATATTATTTCAACTAATTGAATTTTTGGTTTTTAAATAAAAGCTATAGTATATTAAAAATACAATTTAAATATATTTTATATGTATATAAATATATATATAGATATTGAAAATTATATATAACAAAATAAATTGTTACATACATTTGTTTGAATTCTAAAATTTCTTTCCTCTATATAGATAAAAAATATTATCCTTAATTTTGAAAGTGTAGGATCACATATTATATCAAAGAAAAAAAAATATTGAATACATTAATATTGTATATATTAATTAGAGCTATTCAATGCAATTAATTGCCTTTTAATTTTTTTTAATAATTCTTATTTTAAAAGTAAAACTCTTGCTTCTACATAAATTCCATGTCACATAATTGATGGAGGATCACAATTACGTCTTCAAAAAGGGCACTCAAAGTTATAGTATTAAATTAGATTAAAAATCTGTAATGAATTTTAAAAGCTTTTCAATTGTGTTTTTATAAAGATTTCTTCAATATGTATATTTTCAATGAATTCCTATTACAAATTCATGTCTTGCAGTCGTTTGAAGTCAGTAGCGTTTTCCTCGCCTCCTTGAAGCACGCAATTTTGCATTTACCAGATTATGGTGTTAATCCCAACTTAGATTAGCACTCAATAAAATAACATATTTAATAAAATATGTACCTCATCTACGAATATATAACATCTCCTAATTCAACTGTACAGTGGGGTAGAGTACATGTGTGAGGCATATCGCTTGGGTATCTAATTTCGCATGCAAGAAAATATTAATTTAAAATTCAGACACATTCAAATGGAATTGGCTTAAGGAAAGCCGGAACATTCGATTTGAGAAGCAATTTTTATTTCTTATTTAATCTGAAAAATGTTGTAATTCTCAGATACTTTTGTGGCTGTAGCAATTGCGACCGTTTGTCAGTTAATAAGTGCGAGTACGCCTGCAAGTAACGTGCAGCTCAAATGCTACGTGTACTGCCATGTAGAATTGCTACGCGTACGCGTACCTGAGTAGGGTAATAGTAATATAATTTAGTGCTAGAGTCCGGTCATGTCGTTGGTTGTTTGTCAGAATACTAGAATACTATAGTAAGCTTCAGAGCGTAATCCCATATACACACACTATATGTACTATATATACTCGTATATAAGATGGTTTGGTGTATTTGCCATTTTAGGACTCTACTAATAGTTGGATTGTGTAGTGCGTGCTAAGGTGCAAATATACCACATACAGCACATATGTGCTGTGTGCTTTCGGTGCGTTATATTAATAATTTACAACTTTATCTGAATTCGTTCTCGATTAGTGATGGTTTTTGGTTAGATTAAATTTATTTTATTTATTATGTTTTCTACATGGTTTTGCTTTATTTTTATATTTTTGTTGTGAATGGAGTAAGTATGTATGTATGTATGTACTTTTAAAATTCTATGCGGCTTCATCATAAATTCACAGTTGTAACCGAGTTCGAGTTATTCAATTTAAGTAAATGCAACACAAGATTAATATTCTGCTAGTATCTTTAAGATACGCTTTGAGCATAGCTGATGTAGCAGACAAGATGAAGTCAAGTTGCGCACTGGCTTGATAAATTTCTTTGAGGCGATTGGTTGACGTTCAGTTGAATTTATTACAGATATTTTTATCCGTTCAAATTGCAATTACTTTCTTTATATGCAATTTAATTTCTGCATGCATTAATTTAAAATGAGTTTTTTCTTTCCTTTTCCGCTCAGTTACCTTGGCACAGCACGCATTGTTATGAATCTAAATATGCATGTGAAGCATTTACGAGTGAATTTAATTTGATTTTCAAACTGCATTCGCTACATTCGCTGCAATAGCTGCAATCGCTGCATTCGCTGCATTTGCAAGTGCAATGAAAACAAATTGTATTATCTCGAACATCAAATGCAACTACTAGAAATGTAAATATTTAAATTACGGCTCGTGGAGTACCGAAACGATTAATTGTTAATATGAAAATGTTAATTGGAATTTAATCTACGAGATGTGTTGATGGTGTGCTTTTGAAAAGTGTGTCAAATTATATACACAAAATAGGAGTTAATCATTCCCTAAGAGGAGGAAAGTACATTATACTAATTTTTTTTTTTTCATATAATTTTCGCACGTAAAAATGTGCATCTATCAGCGGCTGCACATCATCAGTCATTAGTGGCGCCATTGTTGGCTTTTTATTTGTTTAGACTACGCCGATTTGAATCTCAAACATTATTTATCTAAATAATTTTTCAACAAAAAACTACTACAAATAATACAAAATTGAGTAGCGAAAATTGCTCTACACAAACTGTAGTAGAACAGATAGATAAATACAGAGCAATAGTAAAGCAACAAAAAGAACGAATATTATTGTTTAGTTTTAATTAACAATATAACAAATAAGATAGATGAAAAGTAAAGTGCTTTTCAAAATTAAAAAATATGTAGTGAGATGTTTTTAATAGTGTTCACTGCTCACATAATTTATGAATAAATATCAGATGTTCCAACAAAATATTAAACGCGTGGTTACATATAAAAATATGTAAAATCATATGTAAAGATATGATGAAGACATGTTATACATAACACACATAACACACTCTGGAACAAGATGCAATTATAATAAAAGATACTTTCGCAATACACGCATAATTAGAATTATGATAACGAAACAATATTTACACTACTCGGTATACTCTTTGTCTATAATTATTTCTTTTCTTTTCTTTACTATATACTAAGCATCTGTTGCTTCTGATTATGTTCTTGCATTGCTTTCTTATTACTGAAGTGAAAGTTACTAAATGAAAAGCTGTACACTTTTTGATAGACACTGAAATGTGACTGGTAGGTGCAGAATAGATCAAGCTAGTCGCAGTGCATACACACTTAGGGGTATCACATAATCCATTACCAATGTGACTGGTATCTCGACTATTTCGTAGTTAAAAACTATAAACTATAAAATATCAATACAGTAATATATTAAGTAATACTATAAAGTTGTGGATCTTTACTCCTGATACGATCAATGGAAACTAATATATACATAAAGTTAAAAAAAGTCAGCAGTTAAAGCGGAATAGGAGATATGACATGATATTATTTGGATAATTCAAATCGTCTTAATACATAAGTATAAGCATAAGACTTTAATTAGAATGAAAGCACTTTTAAAAATAGTCTATGAGTTAGAAAATACTGACTAAATGCTTAACTACATTTTATTCACAATATTTCTAACCAAAGTTATCATAAGAGTAAATTACTTATGTGTCTGAGATCGTTCCGTCTGACACTGATGACATTCTGTCACCATTAAAATCAATCAACTAAAATAGGTTATTTTATTATATATAAATTTGGCTGCGAAACACAATAAGGAAAATTGAAGTGCTCACTATTCTATATATTTTGTACTCCATATATGATGTTGTCGATTTACCTGGGATATACCCTTCATGTTTTTACGGATTTGTTTAAGGTTTTGTTCGATTCTATAACAGCCTTATAATAAGAGTTTCGTTCCATGATAATTGGGTACATTTGTTGAGGGAGCATAATTGCAATGCCATATAGAGCAGTTGGTTTTATATAATATTTGAGCATATCAAAAATATTATATTTATATAGATATTATATTATATATTATATAGTTATTATATCGTCCCAATATAGTTTATCCAAAAATTTTATTATTAACAGCATTTTTTCATTTCTTTAATTCTTTACTCCACCTTATATTCTTCTTTTAATACCGTAGTTAATACATACTTCAAAACTATATGACAAATGACGTTGTCCTTCAGTCTATTACTACGTCTGTCAGCCTGTTTGCTTGTCCAACTTTTTATCTGCTTGTCTATTTGGATGTTGTTAAGCTTATTTCTTAGTTTCTGAGGTACCTCAAAAAAACTTTATTATTATTTCAGGTGATGAAGACCTAAAATACTCAGAAATACACAGAATACACAGAAAACTTGAACTTATTAAAATACACAATGTTTTAATAAGTGAGCTTAAACAATTATGGTATATCAGAAATGAAAATATACAAAAGGACGTAAAAGTCGAGAGTGTACTAAAGTATATCAACGACACAGCGCTAAAAAGGGTTAATTTTGTGAATTGTCACACAAAATATTTATTATTCAAGAAGATATATTTAGTTTCAATTTATACTTTTTTAAAATCATCATAATTCCAATAATGGAACACTTGTAATTGTGATTATAGTATTACTTAAGTGATCACAAACATTACTAAGTAACCACTAACTTGGTTTTCATCAAACAAAGAAGAAGGTAGTTAATTGCTTATTTTTGAATTAAATTTAACTTCAATATAATAATTGATAATTATCATTAAAAGCATAATAATAATGATAATTAAAATCAAGATCAAGGAATTTACAACAAATAAATAATTGAATATTATGTGTTGAATGAAAATAATATATCAATTACATTATTTGGAATAGGCCGAAGTGGTAGCCTTATGCACCAAAGTCCACTTGACCACAAATAACGACCCGTTAGGAATTAACATATATGCATGAGATTAAACTATTAAGTCGAGAAAAATAAAAATAATAACTTTAATAACTTTTTAATAATAATATATCATATTTTTTTGATTTTGACCGGGCTAATGTAATTTAATATGTATTTAATATATGTTATTTAATATGTAAAATATATTATTTAATATATTTAATATGTATATATCCGAAATATTTGTTTTATAAATATTTTTTATAAAAATTAATATAAAATTAAAAATATTTAACACAAATTAATTTATTAATTTATCATTTTTTTAAATAAACATTAATAAACAACATAAACTCGGTGCAAATCAAACGATTTTTATTATTAATAGTAGTATCATATATTATAATAATTACATTCGTTTTATTATTTTTATAATAATAATAGTAGTGTTTAATTATTTAAATAGTAAAAAAACTAATGCATTTAAAAATGAAAATTATTGCTTAAGATATTTTTCAAGATATTCAACACTTTACAAATATTGCTCGAAAGGATATAAGTTAATTGTTTTTATCATACAGTATCATCAATAATCTAACATATATACAATATAATCGGCATCTATAATAACATTTTGTTTCTATTTCAATTCAAATAACTTTGAAATCGATTGCTTAGAGCCTACATTTTAAAATTTGCTGTTACTTTAAATCAATGTATCTAATATTCGATGATAAACACTAATGATTATATTTTAATATTCCCTTGCGTTGGATATATAATATATATTTTGAATTTTAGCTTATAATCGTAGACTAGCTTGTTAACTTTTGTAATATTTCTAGGCTAGAAAAATTATTAAACTCTTGACCTTTGAGTTTCAACTTTAGTTTAAGCAAATTGCCTATCTTAGAAACATTTGCCACTGATAGTTATTTCGTCCGAATAGCCAGCAACTATGGAACTTCTATCAACAGATATTCGAATTCGTATTTGCAGTATGTACTCGCATAATAATTTAATGTTTCTTACGCCATTTACTGAAATTATCAACTGCTGTGCAGAGGGCACTTATGTTATACGAGTATGCATAGTCGAGGCTCCTAAGCCATGTTCCGTATAAGAAGTATAGTTAGTAATAAGTAAATAAATTAAAAAAATAAAAATATGTAAAATAATAACAATCATTTTGATTAAATGTAGCTATTTGAAAAGTCGTGTTCTGAGTTAATGAAAATGTAATTGAGTAACGAATGCAAGATGTACTTTATTCGGACACCGGTCTAGATGCCGCTTCCTTACTTTAAATAAAAGAATATGAAACAAAAAAAAAAATATGAAAATAAACACACAAATCTACGACTATTGTACGAAGCTCTAAAGCTCTATGAATATCGCAGTATTGAAGCCTCATATCGAAGCCATATTGCAAGTGGAATGCAGGGGAAGTCTCTGCGAAGAGGCACAAGGCACCAGAGTTACAAGAGTTATAGCAATTTCGTATCTGTTGCTGTACACATAAATACTGCATTTGGCGTTTGAACTCGTTTGCAAACTATTAATTTTGTGCTCCTCATACATCCTGGCGTGGCTTTCTTGTAGTAGTTAAATATTCCAGTGTACGGATTGTGTTATAAACACTGAAGTAGTTAGGTGTAAAGGAAGTGAACAACATTGCAAGTTAAATGAAATTTTAATGCAGTGCAGGCCTTTAAGTTGAATTACCTTTCTTATTGGTTTGTTTTGTAAATTATAATTTAGAAAATTATCCACAATTATATATGTTTTCATTATAGACTTAAAACCTAAAATTATTACTTCATTATTAAAAACATTTGTTTTATTACTTTTTCAAGTCGAAATAATGCATTGAGCATTTCTTTCAAATATTTTTTAATAGTTTCATTTTATTTTTAATAATTTTGTTTTAATTTTTAGTGATTTTATTATAATTTTTAATAATTACATTTTATTTTTAATAATTTCGTTTTATTTATTTTTAATAATTTTATTTTATTTTTAATAATTTTATTTTAATTTTTAATAACTTTATTTTAATTTTTAATAATTTTTTTAATTTATAATAATTTCATTTTAATTTTTAAAAATTTCATTATATTTTTAATAATTTTATTTTGATTTTTAATAATTTTAGTTTAAGTTTTAATAAATTTGTTTTAATCTTAAATAACTTTATTTTAATTTTTAATAATTACATTTTAATTTTAATAATTTTACTTTAATTTTTAATAATTTTATTTTAATTTTTAGTAATTTTATTTTCATTTCATTTTATTTTTAATAATTTTATTTAAATTTTTAATAATTTTGTTTCAATTTTTAATAATTTTATTTTAATTTTTATTAATTTCATATTATTTGTAATAATTTTGTTTTGGTTTTTAATAATTCTATTTTGATTTATATAAATTTCACTTTATTTTTAATAATTTTATTTAAATTTTTAATAATTTTATTTTAATTTTTAATAATTCCACTTTATTTTTAATACTTTGTTTTAATTTTCAATAATTGCATTTTAGTTTTAATCATTTTATTTTAATTCTTAATGATTTTATTTTAACTTTTAATAATTTTATTTTGATTTTTAAATTTTTTATTTTCATTTATATAATAATTTCATTTTATTTTAAGTAATTTTATTATACTTCTTAATAATTTTATTTGAATTTTTAATAATCGTATTTTTTTTTAAATAATTTTTTTTTATATTTTAATAATTTTATTTTAATTTTTAATTTAATTGCAAATGTATTTAATTTAATTTTTGCAAATGTTAAATTTAAAAGTTATTTTTAATTATTCTCTGAGTGTTCACTTTATATTCATGTATTCCTAATATATTTAAAAAGTTATTATTAATTGATTTTTAATTATATTATTATTTATTGGTTAACTTCCAAGTGCGAATTGCGATGTGATTAACTTTTAACCGGCAATGAAACCCAACTTAAAGTTCCCTGATTTTTCAGCTACTTAAAGTTATGTTAATTTATTCTGTAATTTTATTGCGTTTTGTACATTTTTTAATTTGAGCCCACGCCGAGATACTTTTTGTTCGTGGTCGGTTCGTGGTGCACACTTCGAATGCAAAGTCATCATTTATCAATATCAAATTTGACATTTTACTTTGCATTTTGAGAATAATAAAGCTTTTATTTTTAAGTTGTTTATTGTATTATTTTTTAGTGCTGTTCCTATAGTCTTTCCTCAAAAATTGTATATTTTAAGTGTTTTTAAAATAAAAATGGCTTTATTAAGTAAAACGAACGAAATACAAACTAAATTTAAGCTATAAGCATTTCGCATTGTGTATTTTTGTATGAATTATTTTTACTAATGGAGAAGTAACTTTGTTTAAAACTGTTAATACAAATATTATATTTAGGTGTTTAATCAATATACAAAACTAATTAATTTTCTTAACATAAGAATACTAGAATAGTATAAGAATATGGCTGGCATTCGAAAGTTAAAGTAGTTAAATATAGTTAGGTTAGGTTATGGGCCGTCCGAAGACGCCCTTAGACACGATGAGGTCCATTCTGATATCCTTAAGAATTTGACACCTGTCACTATAACCATTCAGTACTGACCACAAAGTTATACGAGTTAGAGAAATAGAATTTAGCTCACTTAGTGAATTGTAAAAGTGCGACCCTAAGTAAGAGAGTCTAACTATGTCTTACGAAAGCAGGACACTGTAATAAGAGGTGTATTGGTGATTCCTTTTCGAAATTTTCCATGCAGTATCTACAGTGCAAAAAGGCAATGATATTGACCCTCACGGTATGTCTTCCTAAAGGGAAGTGTCTGGAAATAATTCTCATTATCTTAGATAAATTTGCTCGGGATAATTTGATTCTGGCCAAAATTTCTTAGTTTCAATGCAGTTGGTCATTGTTGACCATAAACAACTGTAGTTATTTTGATAATTATTTTTAATAGAGAGGTTTGTGGTAAAGCTGTGAACTACAATAATAATATTTTTATTTTTATCGTATTTTTTAAAACAGTTAAAATAAAATAGTTTCTGTTAAGTAAAGTAGTCACTACCATCATAACTGATGTTAAAATGCAATGCAAATGCAATATTTTAACAATATTTTTTGTCTACCGATTTTAATGATAAAAACTATCGAATTAATGTATTAAAGAAATTAGACTGGAAGTGGCGACAGCAAACCATTTGCTATTTGGGTTGAAGCAGACCATTCTAGATATTAAAAAACTGTACCGGTTAAAGAAAACAAGTAAAACAAAAAGTGCATTAAATGGTACTGGATGATCATCGTCATTGATAAAAAAATTCAAGAAGTATATCAAATATTAGTGGATGGCGATCACATTTAAAAATCTGGAATATTATGACTATTCCAGTAAAATCTTGCATACCCGAATTTGGAATAGGTAAAATTAAATTAAAAAATTAAATCAAAAAAGTAATAAAAAAGTATTTAAAGAAATACTATTCTATTAAAGTGATTTTTAACGACCGTTTTGACGAAAGATACTAAATTCTTTATATAAGGTCTTGCTTTCAAGAGATGGATATTTCGAACAGTATTAAATATATAACAATTAAAAAGAAAATAAATTTTATAAAAATAAAAAAAAATATAATAGAAAGAATATAATTAAAAGAAAAAGAAATAACAAAAGTTAGAGGCTTTTCAGTTCGTACTTCTGTAGGTATATACTACACTTTATATACTTTATGCCTATATAGAGTATAGCTAGATAAATATCATATATTGCTGTCATTCAAATAGTTTGAGTAACTTCAAATTATGTTTAAATGATAAACAAATAAATAAAATCATTTCAAAAAAGTGTTATTAAAATTAATAAAAATTTCTGATTTCATTAGTATAATTTACTGAAATAATTCTATGGCGCAAGTCACACAAATGGTTCCTTGTTTACTGTAAAGATGAACATGTACGAAAATACGCAATAAAATTACTGAAACTTTAATTTGGAGAACTAATACATGCCCATGCTTCTGATATAAAAAACAAGAAGAAACTTTCTGAAATGGAACCTGAACCAGAAAAAAAACCAGATACGAAAAGATGCACGTTTGTAATCGAAGTCCAATTAATTTGTGCGCCTTGAGGCATTAAATTATCGAGTGAATTCGATTTAACATGCATGCCAAAGCGAAACAAGCAAGAGGAGGCAAAGCCTTCAACAAACTGGTTTGGAAAATTTCTTTAAAGATTCCTGCTTCATCGGAATCATGATTTTACACATATAACTGTGGTTACTTCATTTTGGCCGCAAAGCCATTTTGTACACAACTATTCACTATCACAGTACTTATCTGGTTGTTTTTGAAATTCGCACAACACTTCCTCACTAATTATCTAATCTGCACTTGTACAGCAAATATGTATTCTGCCAATCTCTTCCCATCCGAACATCTACGGGTACACTCAACATCACTGCCCAACTGTTGCTGTTCGTACGTAAATTAAATTTGACATTTTCAGATTTCTGATCTCTCAGTTCTATGAGTTCTATTTCTGGATTGGACTGTCTGCATGAAATTAAGAATTTTCCTCTGTCTCCAAATATTCCATTTTGCTTAATCATTTTCGAGATGCGTCTAATAAGCGTTTGACATATCTGCAGGTAAGAATTTTCTATGAAATTCCTCATTTAACACAGTTTAGTGGGTGGTGGGATAAGCAGTTCTTTGAAGAAAATATTTCAAGCTATTTTGTAGATACTCGTACTCGTATAATTGGACATATGCCAAATTTATTTAGAGTAAACTTTTACTGAATGAGACTTGCTAAGAGCAATAATGGCCGTACAAGTCTATAAAGGCAACGAGGGGTGTGTGTACATGTGTATGGTATGTAAAAATGCAATAGCTTGATATGAAAATGTGTTATCCATTTTATCCATTTTGTATCTATAGTGTATTTTAATATAAAAATTTCTGTAAGATATTATATGCTTTAACTATTTTATAATTATGAGGTTGTTTGGCAGCTGTCAAACTAGTTTATCGCATAAAATCAGCGCTTCTCAACCATTTTAATGCCGTACAAATTGTGTTCTTAGAAATGTGTTTCATTTTGTTGTTCCATCAGACAAGTAAAATGCCTTAATATAAATTCGATGCTTAAATTATGATAACAACCAAGTTCGAAATCAAACATAGTGTTTAAAAAATTATTTATGAGAAGAAAAGTGTACGTAAACTTGACGTGATTATATGCAATCAAGCGCTGCTTACACTTAAAACACATGACTACATCAGTACATCAGTACATCACTACATCACAACATGACTACATGACTACATCGCTACATGACCACATGAGCACACGAGCACATGTGCAGCGGAGTCAAGATTACCAAGGCAGCGGTGCACATGAGGTAACATGCACTTTAATGTACTGCCACTGAAATTTGCATAATTGTTAACATCATGCTGATATTTTTATTTTCCGCAGAGTTAGTGGTGGTGTTCTCCTAAAAGTCTTAAGTCTTTTAATTCAAACCTAAGCTTCGCAGTCACTTCAGTCACTGCAGTCACTTCACTCACTTGTAAGGTGTTCTAGTTTTAGTGAATGGACATTTAAAAACCACTCATTTGGTGTCCATTTTGGTTTTTTTATGAAAGCCATTTTAAAGCAATAATGTTTTTCTCTCTAAAATTACACCATTAAACAAATTAAATATTAAACAACAAATTACGAGTAAGAAAATAATTGCTAATGTGTACCTGAGCAATTAAAGGCGACGATTACGCCAAGAAAATGAAGTTATTTATTGTTAATAGAAGTGGAGACTCTAAAGTGTGTTTCAGATATGAGAAGGAAATCACATGAAATACGTTTACGAACAGGGATTTAATAAAATTATAGTACTTTTAATAAACCCATAATTTGCCAATTATATAGCACAAATCTTATGACATTAGCAATTACATATTTCACCAAATGCATAATTCATTGATAAGCGACCAGCCTTAAGTAAAATATTTAAAACATGAAATATTAATAAGGAACGGTTATGTTGATTTTATAATCGGACTTTTTATTCCACAACTATTAAACTTTCGATTTAACCAATAATACCGCAAAGAAGTGAATAAATTTTAAAAGTGTTACTATACAAAAATCATAAATATTAAGTTAAGTATTACTATTAACAATCCATTGTGAGTTTGAAATCCGGTAACGGGTTGTTTTGGCGATTTAAGTAAGTAAGTATGTATTATTATTCTGAACCTTGACTGGAAAGTAATGATACATTGGACATATAGTTTTGTTCTTACTTAATTCTATTATAATCTCTTCCGAACCCTGCGTTATAAGGCTGAAACCCAATAACGGGTTGCTATGGCCATTTAATTAATTATATATATAAGTAATATTAAACCTTGACCTTAGTTAAAAAAAAAAATTGAATGGAAAGTAATTGGTGTAATGGCCATATAGCTCTGTCTTACTACATTTAATTATTCGATTTCTAGTAAAAATTAATTTTAAAAAGAAACCGTGAAAAGCAATCGTCTCAATTTTAAAAAGAAAACACTTGGAATTCTTTAAAGTGGAATATCGATTCTACCATAGACAAAAAAAAACCGAAGATGGTTAAAATTATGAATATATAGAGTCATAAAATTTGTTATTAAATTTATAAACAAATGAACAATAACTTTAATTAGATAGAACTAATGTAACGAAAGCAGTTCTTATCACTCATTGCCGTTAGCAGAATTAAAGGGTGTTATGAGTCAAGAAATCCAGTAAGAGGTGAAAAGATATAATAAAATACCAATGTCTGACTTTAGGCAAAAACTTGTCTTTGAAACATCAGATCAAAACCAACAACGCAATTTAATCATGAACTCTGGATCTGCAACAAACTTTTTTCAAAAGCTAAAATTAAATATTTATTTGATATATTAGATATTTGATATATTTCATCCACATGTGTTTAGTTTTCAGGAACTCTAATAATGCAAAACACTATATGTATATAAATTTTATCAGAACCAAGAGTGTTAAGAGTCAACAGTGTCAGGCTGAGTGGAGAGATATAGTAAACTACTTAAGCCAGTTTTTTGATAAAAAATTGATTTACAAACTTTTTACATCACATTCAGACAAAGAAAGCAATTTGTACATAAACTCAGAAACAGTTCCAATCCCTAAAAAACAAAATATTGAACCAATAAAATATTATGCTCTTCTCCAAGTAAGTTATAAAGTCATGTTTCCTCTATGATTGTGTCACGTTCAACAAGACAGCTCAGCCCATGCTTCAAAATCTCTAAATATACCAAAACTTTACCCTACAGAAGATATTCAAAATTACCCAATATATCTGGAGATTTTACATACATAGAGATTTTAATATTGACTGAAATTTCAAGTGCATTAATGCCAAAGCATCTGAACTATTCAGAAAAATAAATGGTCATCGCAACAATTCTTTTGTTCCGCTTAGAAGAACTCAAGCGAAGAAAGTTAGATTGGCTGATATTCTTATTCTTGTATGTAGTTTAATTAAAAAGAGAATAACGTAATTAAGCAGATGTTGGTTACCAATTTCTGCTAGTGATGATCAAATCAGCTGCACCCGGAGGAAAAAGTAAGGTGGTAGCAGTAATCAACTCGATTATTCAACAAATTACAACTAATGTAGCAATGAAATATCAATTGGAACCAGTATTCCAATAATTTTTTTTTGGCTTCAGAAATACTTTAAATCGAAAAACATCCATTGCTTCATTACTACAAAACTACGTCATTATATGGTCACCTGGTAATTTAAGAACGAATATCTGTTGTTGATAGATCAGTTGATTTATTAAGTTAGATAGTTTGGTGGTTTTATTTCTTCTGCAGTATATTATACCCATCTATTCATTTGAAGACGTGATGGAGTGATGTCTGTTATGTGCCTGCAGTATCTATTCATATGGCATGTATGTATATGGAAAAGTTACTACCATAACTGCATAATCCATACGAAATATTGAATAGACGTTGTTAATATAACAGAATCGAAGCAGTTATACATAAAGCACTATAAAATATATGCAATCTTATATTTATTAAAAAAATTTGTTAAATGGTTTTGTTTAGTTGAGGACTGTGAAGATCATACCTCAGATGTCATTTAAAAAAATAATTACAGATAAAGAAAAAAAGACAAAAGGAAAGATTTTGATATTGAGAATGAATAAATATATGTTTGGAATAATAAGAAATAAATTTCTATTCCACACTTAATATTGTTCTGAGGTAATAATATTATATCATATAAAAATTTTATAGAATCACTTAATACTGTTGTATCTTCATATTAATTACAAATATCAAACCTGAAACACAATTACTACATTTGTATTTTTTTCCAGGCATACTTGTATATGATGGATTATTTATCTTTTGCTAATGAGCGAGCAGAGCTCAATGAATTAAATTTATTCTTAAACGAAAATATCTGTTACGTCAAAACAAATATTTATACATACAGATATGCTTTGTAATTAAATTTAATATAAAGTATGTAGTGAATGTTCATAAATACTCGTATAACATTAGCTAAGTCTTCATTAAAGTATAGTATCTATACAAAAAATTTTTATTAATATATGCCAAGTAAACCTGAAGGAGAGAAAGAATAAAAATATTTTTTACTTGACTGGCGTAGGCATTCATACGAGTTTTGTTTAGATACATTCATTTATAATAACAGCATTCACAGAAGAGAAGCCGTACTCTATTTTATTGTAATAAAAATTACAAAGAATTTCATTGAAATGCTGTAAATGAATGTAAATTTAACTGCCAAATCGGTCGTCAGTGCCATTGCCACTGCAAACAAGAAGAAGCAAGTAAAAGTGCATACGAGTACAATATCTTCGGGTAGTTGTTATGCATCGATGATATTTAATTACATTCTATCATAATCTGTCGAGCGCAGTAAAATGCCCTGCATTGAAATCCACTAAATTCATTCGCAATGAAGGAGCCCATTGCACTTCTGTTATGTCGTCATGTTGTGTATATATATAGTCTTGCTTCTCTTGCAGTACTTTTAATAATTCTTATTGTAATTGTTGTTGTACGGCAGTTGCAGTGCTGACAATCCCTATGGATGAAATACACTACACTATACTACACTGCACTACATAATGCAACTAGCAAGCTCCCATGCGCGTAATCTCATCAAATAATGCAATTTTCTAATAATTAATTTTGTGTTATTGCAATTTGTTTTATTTTCAATTTATTTATAGTTTCTGACATTTTTTATAATTTTATCGTATATCGCGAATATAGAGCTTAACTCTAGAAATACGAAATTATAATAAATAGTATTTAAAGTGATTTGATATATAGGGAAAAAAACTGATTAAGATAATCTCTATGAACTTTGAGTAGAAACTGCTGTTTAAGCGAATTGATTTTTATATTGTAAAGAAATTATATGTAAGGGTTAAAGAAGATTTTAATATTATTATCATATAATATTGATTGGGAAAAGCCATAAAGAAAAATGACATTTTAGATATCTATTACTTTAGTAATAATATATAATATATTCTTTAATATATAATACATATCTTATATAATAGTATAAAATGATATAATATATATGATATAATATATATATATAATTATACCTATATATACTATCATATATTAATATGTATATATATATATATAATATAATATATAACATATAATATAATTCTTTATAAATAATTTTGTATATTATTCAATTTAATACAAGCTGTGTATTTCAAACTCCATTAACTTATATCTAATGAAGCAACACCGTATAGTTTTGCACCACCAGATCACAATTTTTTAAACTGTTATTACGATTTTCAAAAATAAACATTTTATATTCCAGATCTTCAGTTTATATGGGACTAATTTAATAGGGGATTTTTAAGAACTAATTCAAATTTCATATAATAAAATTTTGTGGAAAAAAATTTTATATTTGTACTCTAGCTTCTGGTATAAAATAGAATATATAGTATATGCTGATAGTAATTATAAGATTTTGTCCACCAATCTCGATTACTTTAGCATATATGCATTTTAACAAAATGCAAAAACACTGCCAAAAAATATTTTTTAGTATATGTTCCCGTGACATAATCTACGTCAAGATCTGGCTACGTTTCTGATCTGGACGGCCAGCTCATTTTAAACGAGTATTACTTTACAAAAGGGCAAGATTTCCTTAAGTTTTTTATTGCCTTGTTTTATAAAGCTATGAAACTAAGCTTTAATTAAAATAATATGTAGATTTAAGTTGATTCTTTTTTTTAATATATATAATTGGGCACCAGAATTCCCTCTTAGTAATTGTGACTGCTTTATTCGTGTAGTTTCAATGTATTTAGCACTAGTAATACCAAATAAGTCCATATTGTCTTCATAATTTCGTTATAGAAAAGACACTTCGTACACTAGATACAAGCAGCGTCAGCTCTTATTAGTTTTATTTTAAAAGAAGAATGATAAGACTGATTAGTTGATTTGATTTCTTCTTTAATAGTAACGGTTATGGTCCTGGCTGTTATGATTCACTATGCCTAATTTGAGAGGCGGAAGCTTCATTTGCATTGTTTTGGCTTTATATTATATATGAATTGTATTTATTTAATATCCGAAATAGTGATACTAATGAATAGCATTCAGATTCTATACATATTTTTTACTTGATTTTAAAATCAAGTTACAATTATACCGAAACTTTTTGTGGAGTCTATATTTTGACATCGTGATCTATTCGAATTTTTGAGGGTTTTATCATTGTAAGAAATTGTAAAAAAAGAGTTGCTTTAGTAAATATTTGTCAATAGATGAATATGTACTCCATCTACTCTGCTATATATACTATACTGTGTACTATACTATATTATATTATACTATATATTAGTATAAATTTCTTGGATTTGACATTTTTATGCTAAAAGTGATATCTTATTTTGAAGTATTTCATGTGTTCTTTCTATTTTATCTTACAAAAAATATATTTTATAAACTCTTTTATCTACAGTTTCAAGTTTAAAATACAAATTTTCGGTATGAAAAGAAAAGCTTCTAATTCCGAAATCACATAAGTACTTCCCGAAGTTAAAAAAGAAATCCAAATACAAGATTTTTTGATTTATTTTCTTCTATATTTTTTTTTTGGTTCTCAGCCGTTGCTATATCGCAACTAAACAATTATTTGATTATGGGTCGTGAGTATGTCTGTCAATAGGTTATGCATTCCCCACCAACAATAACAAAACAAAAAAGTTTTTCTTGCCTCTCTGACATAAAGAAAAATCGTCTATCATTTTTTTCGCTACATTCACGCAGGTTTTTCGACTTCCAAAAATTAAAATAGAATTTATTCATCTACCGGCAAAGTCAGCTGTGCTGCTCAGACAGCAGTTCGACGTTGCCGGTGAGTTGAATAGGCGTACGGCGTACGGCGTTCGTACTACTGAGCAGTGCCCTTGTGTGAGTGAGGTTATTAAGTGAATGGGTGAGTGGGTGATGGTGATGTATTTCGTATCTAAATTCTGCTCAATAAAGCATAGTGGGTGTTTGAACATAGAAAACACGAATATAATCGTATGTGAGGTTGTGAGTTTGTGAGCTTGTGAATGCATAAATAAATAATAACTTGAGGCCGAAATTTTTCCTGCTGCGTACTTGTGGTGTTGGAAAAATTGGAAAGTGTTAGAAAAGTATTTGTTTACATGTTTTGACAAGATGCCGCGTTGAAATAATTGAATTTTCGAAACGTATGCTCTTTATATACAATATAATATATCATATAAAACCTAACTATATTTGTTTTGCTTTTGGCGGAAAAAAAAATAAACCAAGCTGCTTTCAATAGACTGCTTGGTGCACCTGTGTCTGATAATGATATCTATTGTTCATTATTGATCGAATGAGTTATATAGGTAATGATATATTGAATAAACTCAAGAGTACTTACTTTGTCCGAGATGTACTCTCTTCATCCATGGATATATTTGAGGTGGATTCTTTTTGCCATTTCCACTATTTTGACTACTTCCAGCCTCATTGCCGCTGTCACTTTCTGAATCCGATTCTCCGCCGACAGGACTATGCATTGGAACGTTTACATTGTTGCTATGATTATTATTAAGACTTGCAGCTGCTGCTGCTAGGCTACCACCAAGTACCCCCTTATTCAATGATCTTGCCACACTTTCAACCACCGAACTGGGTGACAGTTTGGGTGATATTTCCCTCGTCGATAAGTCCTGTGGACTTGCAAGCGATGGATTATTATTATTATTAGCTGTGTTGTTATTATTATTACCGGTGGGTGTTGAAGGATCATTGGCATATTTACAACTTATGTTTGTTTGTTGCTGTTGTTGCTGTTGCGGGTGTTGTTGGGGGTGTTGTTGCGTAGCTGCATGTTGAGCCGTCGCGTGTGCATGTTGTTGTTGCTGTAGTAATAAACGCTGCGGCTGTAATTGTGTGTAGTCAACCATATCAGGATTTGGTTGTGCTCCGCCGCTTGCACCACCTAAACTATAAGCTGACTGGTTGGCATAGTGAGCTTGTGGCGTATTTGGATATAGGTTTGGTGTATATGCGGCTGCAGCTGGAAAGTAGTCATTATTTCCAGGTGTGGCAGCACCAGAATTTCCCTGAGCACCACTCGAACCGCCACCACCGCCAGTGCCAGGACCACCGTTAGCAGATGTGTTTGTACTACTACTTGGGTTGCCGCCATGATTTTGCTGGGCATTCATTTGTTGCGGATAACATGATGCTAACGAGTTAACAAACTGATATGACGACATTGCAAAACAATCAGGATCCATTTTTAAATGATTAAATCTTGATACTAAACCGTAATGCTAACTTGTTTCTATTTATATTAGAATATGTAAGTGGGGAGTTTATCTGAAATAAGAAACAAATTCAAAACAATTATTAAAAAATTTAAAAAAAATTGAAATATTAAATATTAAAATCTAAATTATTGATATCAAATGAATAATTAAATTCAATTTTAAAACTTAAATTTAGTTAAATATTAAAATCTAACGAATGAAAACACTTTGTTTATTAAGTGTGACTTAAGATATAAAATATAATTTCAAATTAATTATAATATATATAAAGTAATACTTTTTATTTTTTGTACTCAACTTATAATAATAATATAATATTAAGGGACACATGGTTATTATACTGAATGAAATTACAGGTATTAGGCGATTTTTCTTCTGGTTCTTTATAAAGAAACCTTCTAAAGCGAAAAGCCATCCATGTATTTACTTAAAGAAGATTGCCTGGAGGTGAAATAAGGTAATGGCAAAGGATAAATGCGGACACACTGATTGCAATAAACAAATAAAAAAAGTAAAAAAATAAAAAAAAATGTAAAGTCAAGAAAATTAAGTAAAATTTGCATTTTTCGAGTTGAAGGTTTAGTAAACATTTGAGTTTGCTTAAAAAATTTATTACATTATTTCCTTATTTGCCAGACGTTAACTTCCCGTTAATGAAGCAAATGAACACAAATATTCGAATGGTAGAATTAACTAGAAAAACAAAACTAACAGATAAATTATTTGCTTATATAAACTTAGCATACCAAACTATTTTCAATTAGAAGACTCGTAAAATAACTGAATTAGCCACCGACCAGGGGATTAACCAGGGGATTTAATAGGATTTCGGTTTTAATTAAATTTTTCCATATATATGTGTTTGTATTTTTTCTTAATTTTTTTTTTTGTACTCTATTCTATCATTGTGAGTGAATAATTATTATATATATTAACATAGAATATTTATTTATATATATGTATATATTCTACAGACGGCTAAAGCCATGTTAGACTTTTCTTATTAAATTACATTCTTTAACTTTATGTAAGTACAATATTTATTTAAGTTGATAAATAAAGATCTTACTAAAAAATTATGATATATTAGGTTTACTCAAATATCTCTAATGGAGACGAGAAAATGAAGAAGACAATAAATAATTCTATACTAAATTTTAAACCACAGTTTTTCTGTAAAAATCATAAGACCATTAATAAAACCATTAATTTATTCTTAATCATAACGAAAACATGAATATATTTCGCGATGCTCTTTTATCGCCTTATATATCGATACATTTCTCGATAACTAACACAGTTTATCAATTGACTTAAAATGAAGTGAGTTAAATAAAAATCAATAAGCCATTAACCTATATTTATTTTTAGTTAACGTGAAAGCGTGTATTAATTTTGCAACATATATTAATCAATCTACATGTCGATAAAGTACTCGATAACTAAAACAGTTAATCGATTGATTTTGAATAAAGTTTATTCAATAAATATTATATGAAGCCATGAACCTATATATATCTATTCGTAAGCAGTATGAAACGTGAATCGATTTTGCAATGCCCTTTCATCAAATTATATATCGATAAGTTTTCCGATAACATTTCCGACATTGTAAGGTAGTTGGCTTCAGTCGTTTGAAGTATGAAGTTTGTTCATTAAAAAGCTTTAAGCCATTAATATACCTATAGTTAGACTTAATTAGAGTGAACGTGGCTTGATTTCGCAACGTCCTTCTATCAATCTATATGTTGATAATTTATACGATAAATTATATAGTTAATCAAGTAAATTCTTATAAATTCAAATTTTCAAATATGAATAAAATTTATAAGCTTTATTTGCCATATAAAATAAATGTGTAGTGTTTATATGAGTTAATATGTATGTGTATAAAATTGTAGTTTATAAAAAACTAAATAATTTATTTTTAACTAAAATATCTGTTTAAAGGGTATTGAGGCTTTGACTTTCTTATTTTCTTATTTTTGGCTCTCATATTAGATTTTTTTTATAAACATTCGCTTACATGCAATCCAGATAAATAAGTAAAACCTATAATTTGAGCAAAGGAGATGGTGGTTCCCTTTGGCGAATTTGGTTAACAAAAGCAACGTAAAAGATACAAAATTGATAAAATGAGAAAGGCCGTCCAAAACAGAAATGTTTAAAATGGAAACGTGAAAAAATGTAGCAGGAAGTGAGAACGAACTAAATAAAAACGAATTTTTTAACTTTCTACTCATTTATTAAGAGCCGTATTAGAATGTGTGATGTGCATTCAGTTAACCCATGAAACGTTTATTGGGATTACTGGTATTACCAAGTTCTCATTTAAATTTAATAAGTTTTATATCAATAAGAATTTAGTTTACTTAATATTACTAAAAAAATTAATTACAGTGTATATCTTACAGTGATAACTTATTCTATAAAAATTTTAGTATTTTTTTTTAATTTTATGGACTTGGATTATCTCAAAATTTACTTATTAAGAAATCTACGAACAGAAGTCAATATTGGTGTATATATGTATTATTATTTAGTTAAATGTGTAAAACAATGCACATGGATGATATAACTGATAAGATATTATTGGGGGATAGAACTGAAAAATGTCACATAAAATAGAAGTATTTTTGAAATATATTCAAACAAACCAAAAGCAGCATTCATCTCTAATCTATTATACAGTTGATAAGGTAGAAACAATCATAGGAAAGTAGACACAGTTATATATTTAATATAATTTTACGGGCGCTATCTTTAAAAATTTCTCACAGTTTCGAAAAAGTATCTCATTAATAACAAGACATCATATATACTTATTTAATACATCATAGACATCATATGTACTGGTTATGTATATAAATAACGAACCTGTTAAAATATAGTATCTGGTGAAGTATGTATAAACAACATAAGTTTGAACTCAATCCTAATTTACTGGATGCATACACAGTACGAAATGACTGGGAGAAGGTACATCTTAAAACAAGAACCCTAAGGTAATATAATAGTCTTTTAAAAAGTGTGCGTAAAGCCTGGTTTTGGTTTGCTCATATGCCTGACCTAATCACAATGTGATCAAAACAGGATACTAATTAAAAGTAGGCTAATGTCAATATTGGTCAATCGCTAACAAGTACAATAATATTACTTCTATCATATGGTCAACTGACCATTTGCTTAAATGGTTTGGGCATAAAATATAAAATAGGTTGTCTAAAAAATACTTTCAACGATATGCAAAGACCTGGATCCCCCAGAATATCGATTGCATTTTATGAATTTTGGATATTAATTCATATACGGACTCACTATGTGTGAGATTTATATTTGATTCTTAGAGTATTATTGATTTTCTTAACTTTGATGACAACAAATACAGTCACTTTAAAGTAAGACAATTGTCCAAAATAATTTAAAGAATTTAGAAGCCAAGTTATAGTAATTGATTTCAATTCAAAAATTGTCTAATATAAATAGATATGATTTTTCAATAAGATCATTTTCTTCTTAAGGATTATTATAAGAACTAGGATTACTATATATAAGAACTTAGTCTATTTACACATGATTTCCACAAATCGTGGTTTTTAGCTATATGTCTTAACTCTTAAATGTTTCATTCGTTTCCTTATTAACGCTTCTATGCCATGTCATCTTGGGGCGTCCTCTGTTTCTTGCACCTTGGGGGTTCCTTTTTCTTAAGGATATTACAATAAAATAGGCTAAGTTGAAAGCGTTCGGTGGATGAGAATGATGCCCAACCAACTATTATTAGTCAAACATATCAGATACCAGCCTGCACGACATCTTTGGTCACGCATATAGTTGATGACTACTAAAATATTTTCTAATTGTATATATTTAGTTTCAAAGGCATATGCCGACATATACGTATACTCTGAAAATACGGTCAATATATATAATATATTATGTTAATTAAATTGTTTGATGTTTCAAGCTATTTATTATAAACCAATAGTGTAAGTTCATGTGTTATTGAATAGGTATAGGTTATGAAGGTGCTTCAATTATTACAATAATAGTAATAATAACAGCGATTATAAGATCTTTAATATTGAGTGTTTCTCATACAGATAAAATAATTAATGCAAACGAGTGAGATATAATTTTCTTCATTTTGTTAAATAAAATTACAATTTTTTAAGTTTAACATTTGTATGTATAACATTTGCGTGATTAAAGCAATTTAAAAGTATTTTTTAATTAGTTAATTTTTTCTAAAACGCGTAATTTGTTGCACTTGCTACAAGCGTCAAAGTACTAAATTATTTAATAAATAATGTTATTATTTAAAGTTAAATATATTTTCCTTCGGTCAGTAGATCGTGTCCGGAAAGTTGAAATTAAAAGGCTTTATAATCGTAATGTTCGTGTAAGAGTGAATGTTAAGGCAAGATTTTTCATCACTAAAAAATAATTAAAAATCGAATTATTGTTTCAATTGAATTGTTGTTTATTTGAAAATGTTTAATTTTTTATTTTTTTAATTTTTTTAATTTTTTTGTATATTATATGCACGTATTTAACATCGGCGAAGGTATAAAGTGGCAATAAAAATGTTTTGTATCGATTTTATCGTTGTTTAGTTCTGCGGCTGATACTCGCTGCAAGTTAGAAAAGTGAATAACAATAACAAAGGCCCACGGAACTGGAATATTTACAATGGCAACGAGTGTTTCTTGGCCTCAGTTTGAAGTTGCCCACCTAACAAAATCGATAATAAAGTAAGGAGAATAGTTTTAAATGCTGTTCCAAGGTGTCCGCCTGCAGTAATGCTATTAAGGATTCGTGATTACACTTTATATTTTATTTAAATTTTTTTTTATTTCTTCTACTCGTTATTTCTACTATGTTTGTTTAAATTTAATTTTCTAGAATATATAAGAGGTAAAGATTTATCAGCTGACTCGTTAGTTGAACGGTTAAGAAACTGCTGACGAATTTGCTGTGGTAGTGAGCTTTGTGCTATTTATTAAGTCCGAATGCCATAAAAATCTATTCTTTCAAGTCAAGTGTAGCTCTACATTATATAAAAAGTATCGATTTTTATCTTCGCTTAAGTATCATAAGACTAACTGGAAGTTATAAACTGAGAATATCTAATCATTCTATGCGAAATTATAAAACTGTTCTTAATAAAGCAGTTTCTTAAGGTTGTTATGATTTTGTGTATTTTTAATATTATAATATAATTATAATTATAATTAGTATAATATAATTAGTATAATTATAATTAGTAAAATTTATAAATAAACATTTTAAACCCTATAAAGAAATCTATTGTCTCCATTGACTTTTTTATTTTTATTCAAATTAAATTTTTGGGTGATCATACAGCTGTTTCGGTAATTGTACATAGGCTGTGCATCCATTGGGACCTTAAAGATTTTTTGTGCTGTCTGTTTCGGTTATCGGAAACCATCCATTCTCTTTGGAAACATCTTTTGGTTTAATTAATCGTATAAATATGTTGCAGTGTGTCAGGAGTTGAATCCCTTCGGAAAATGTATATTCAGTGCTTCATATATGATTTATTTTTTACTTGGAGCTAAAGAAATTGTGTACGTCCTTTCACATTGGACTGTAAATATCAGAAACCGAATCTTTTTATAATAGTTTATTATATATTAACTTGTTACTATATGATATATTTTTAATTTAAAGTTAACTAAATTCTTTCCATATATCAGCAGATAAAAGTTGAAAGGTTTTCTCAAAGAACGAGTATTTTTGGACTACATGTCCCAGGGTTCGATTCTTTATTTAATTATATATTGTTATATATTATATATTGTAGGTACATATAATTAGTTATATGTATATTCAGTGTTTGATACTATAAGACTTATTTTTAGTTTGGAGGTAAAGAAATCCAGTACGTACTTCTACAGACTGTAGGGTTTTCTTAAAGAACAGAAATTTATGTGGATTTTTAAACGCCTCATAACTGCTTTGGGTAGAGCTAGCTTCAAGTTAAAGTGCTAGTTTTCTTATTTAAAAATTGGCTAAAGAAATATGTGCAAAAAAAAAATTAATGACATGCCATCAGTATGGCTCAATATGGCTCATGTTCAACACAAATCTTTATCACTCTCTATTTATGACTCAATCAGAAGTATATCTAGTCATGTAAACTTGTGGTAAAAATTAAAATGTTATAATCACTAAACAATAATATAAGAAATACTTCACCAATGCGAAAAGTGTAAGGAGATTAAAAAATATAATACATTTTAAAATTCATTGGTCAGAGTTAAGTATATAATATTTAAAACTTATTTTTATATTATAAAATTTTTGGCACTTAAAATATGTATTCATGTCAACTTAATATGAAGGATTTATTAAAACTTTTACATTATAAATATATTCATATTTATTAATATTTTATGTAAATAATCTAGGCGTGTCTCTATACTTTACTAGAAGTTGTGGATTGGAATTTACTACTAATATTGTATTTTTGACAATTTGCTTTATAAATTTTTTTAATTTCGACAAAGTCACTATTATGCATTGAGTAAATATTAAGATAACTTGATTTATATAGTTAATAACCTATCGCATGTTATTTGAAATTATTAATAAAAATTTAAACAAATATCGACTCTTTTAGTATACTTAAATAAAGTATATAGAATAATATGAGCTAAATAAAGCATAGTTAAGTGTTTTGTTACACAATATGATTTTCATGTCGTCAAAGCCATTTTTAAGATGATGTAGGTCTTTCTACACCAGTATATATAAATTTCAAACTACCTCAAAAGCTTTATGAGTTTGTAAAATTACGTTGAAGTGTATCATTATCAATCAAACAAGTAAGGATGACTTCTTTTCATATATTTCAATCTTCATTGCAAAGATTGTTCAATAGCACAAAAGATTCGCACTTGCACAATTAACTACAGAAGTGCAATAGTGTTGAAGTATATCGAGTATATTATATATATGTTATATTAATATTATAAATATTGATAAATAATATTAATAATAATTGTGATTGTAAACGACTTTGTCAGGGAACTATCATAAACACCAAAACTTGGATGTTTAACTAAGATTCAATTTTGTCAATAGGTGCTTATAAAGACCCGATGGACCATTAAGATATTAAATCTTATTTCAACAAAGAGAAATCATATTCCAAATCATCATAAAAACATAATAGTTAAAAAAGGAAGAGATTAGAAAATTTTTCAAAAGATCCATATTTTTTAAATCCACAAATGGCTAAAATATGTACTAACTTAGATTAGATAAGGAACTTTACCGCAGTGATACTAGTGTGAGTATTAAATTTTAGCGACTGGGTTTTGTCATCACATGTCAATGTTTGAAACTGCTCCGATTAAGTGATATTAATCTTTGGTAAAAACCGTTATAAAAGGTGTTCTCTTATTTGGATGGAATAATAAGGTGAAAAAAAGTTTGGCTTCACTACATACGATCAACTCGCGGCAGCAAGGAATATTTGAAACTAGGCTAGGCTAAGCGACATGGTTTACGACGATACATATCTGCTATAAAACGCAATGGTTCCATAGGTGATCTACGTGAAATCTGCTGTAGATCAATTTTTAAAACTAAGATATAATTTTTTCCATATAAAAATTAG
>NC_051847.1:166647385-166656096 GCF_002237135.1 Teleopsis dalmanni
TCCGGAAACTTTTCGGTCACAATGTACATCTGTGGTAGTAAAACTTCACAAATAACTGTCAAAAGACCTTTGCATCTGCAAAAAGTTACTATATGATTATTATTATTACGATTATTTATTACGAGAAGTGAAGATGTGGATATATACTTTAACAGAACCATGTGAGAAGAAAAAAGTTCTATCTTGATTTTGTTACTTAAGAAAATTCTAAGATGTGTGATTTCACAACTTGGTGATGTGACTTAGTCACCAAAAGCATACGATCTGTGGTGACAGCCACTGGACGTTTTTTGTAGGGCTACGCAATAGATCGAGTTTATGCTGGAAATTCTCAACTATGAAGGCTTTAGAATTAAGAATCTTTCAAGCTATGTCCAAGAAAGAATGCAGCGTCACGAACAACTGATGCTCAAGCTGGTATGAGTTATAGTTAAGCTTTAACCAGCTATTTGCAGACAAATCATCAAATACTACTTACACAGGAACAAGTATTATGAGATATTTCCTAAAAGACCTTTATATGATATAAAATTTCCATTCCGTGGAAATATAGAAGCAAGGTATTTTTTTTATTATAATTTTCAATTTTTAAATTCAATATCTATTCTGTCAAATAACGTCAAACGACATTTAAGAAATTTTTGGTAAATAAAAGATATTTCAGGTATATAAATTCCAATTAAGGTGGTTACTCTTGTGGTAAGGTACTATGTTTTATAATAAAGATTGTATTTTAAGATCTGAAACAAAATATTAAAATAGACATTTGGCTAGAAATCTCAAACCCAAGGGTCTTTTTTTATTACTTTATATGCGTATACACAAAATCCTGGGTTAGCCTGTACAGTATAATATGTACTGAAATTGTTATATCAAAAATTATGTATTAAATTAGATTTAAACTAATTATGATGTTATGTTTGCAGCGACTATTTTAATTTAATAGTGAGGTTTCAAACAACAGTGAATTGCAACAACAAAATGTTTTATTTATTTTTTATTAATTATAAATTTTATTAGTAGTTCAACCCTTGGTTTTTGCAGTGTCAAAAATTAGTTATGAATAATTAAACAGAAGAAATAACTCCAAGAGCACTGATGATGGGTATATGAAAAGACATGAAACTGTTGTAAAGTCAGCCAAAACTTCAACTACTTAAGCATAGATAAATAATTTTGTTGTTGCAATTCACTACTGTTTGAAGCCTCTCTATCATAAAATAACAAAATTTTACATATAATATTATCTGATAATATTGATACGAAAACTTGAACCAAAATTTAGTTTAAATAACATTTTTATGTTATGGTGCGATAAGCAAATTTGATAGGTCGTTTGATTAAAAAATTTTTGCTTTCTAAAAAATTTAGTCGAACAAATTTTGGGTTGTTTTCCGAAAAGAAACTGTCAATTAATGATTGTACAGAAACAAAAAGCATAATGATATAAATAATTATGCCGAAAGCAGCGGTGTCAAAATGTATTTCCTCAAATATGTCACAAGAGTTTTGTGTAATGAGATGGTCTATGACATTTTACCATGTCAAGCGTGGGAAACGCTTGAAATCGTGTAAAAAAGCTAACAGTAAGTGTTGATATATAGGTCTCAGACACAATTCAGGAAAATATTCAGTTAATTTTTATTTCAAATTTCTGCTATGATTTTTTTTTATTTTTATTTTTTCTTATGATTTTTAAAATCTTTTTTTATTTGCTTTATAATTTTTGTATTGTAAAAAGTCATGCAACCATGAAAAATCTTTGCGGTTTTTCTTTCTTTCTTGTTATTAAGTTTCGGTCATTATATAAAGGGTTAATCTTTATTGGTTGAGCTACCGTTTTTGCCTGCCACAAAGTTCAAAAGGCACCAATTGTTGCCTATAAAATAGGACTCGACCACGCCAAAGCTCAATCAAGCACAAACAAGACTTGCCCGGGCTATGGAATTACTTCATAAACTATTTTTAATTGCGATATAGTTTTTTGTACGAGTATCTGAACAGTTCATTTGCCGCTCTTTTGATTTACACAAGGTAACACATATCGAGCCGTTGTAAGCCATTGAACGACAAAAAATATTGAAAATGGTCGCTTTACGGAGCAGAGGAAAAAAGTGCCTTCTTAATGATGCGACTGATGCCACGTCTATAACCAAAGGCTACGTACGTAATTTTTTTCGAGTGAGCGATTTTTATTTAAAGAAAGTATCTACTATAATGCGGAGATACTGTAAGGCGGAGATTAATGAGGTTTAGATTTCATTTTTCAATGTTCAAATATTACAAAAAATATGCTTGATGTGTGAGGGATAAATTAAAGATACTCTTAAACCAGTTAAGTTAAAGAGAATGAAATGAAAAACTTTGCATTGTATGTATAAGAAAATTTAATTACTTTTTGAATTAATTACTTTTGTTATTAAAAGTCATTTTAATTTAATTTTAATTTAAATATTGACACTTTATAATGATAAATGCTTTATTATTCTCTGAATAAATTGAAGGATATTGAAGGTTACAGTAATAATAACTCATAGTCAAACTCCTAGTTCTAGTCCTAAAATAGAAAGGATAAAATTTACAGTACAGCTGCTATAGGAATATGAAGAGAACTAGGCTTAATTATATCTAAATATAATTTATACATAGGCAGATATTGTTTTATTTCCATATACACAGAATAAATACAAATAAGTTAGGGGAGCCCGAAAGTCGATTTACAGTGGCTGTAGTGATGTAGTTTAAATCAACTAATAAGACTATTTATCTTTCAATTCATATTTTTATGTTTTATTGTATATAAATAATTAAATATGCATATTTATTTTACCACATGCTAGACCTTATATCATCATTCACCCTTTTGTGTCGTAGATAATTACTTTATTAACAGATGAATTTTATCATGATGCTTGTAATCTTTTAAGGAGATGTAGAATATGATATAAACTATATGCATATACACAATGCGATGAATCAATCGTATATCAGTCTATTTTCTTATTCTCGACTATAAAGTAAAGTATGAAGTAAAGTATATCAATATACTAATCCTGAACTATAAGGTTTAAACGTTATAGGTTGCCTACATCACACAAGATTCAAAAATAACAACTCATATTAAAATAATTCACATTTCATTTTATAATGAAATAATGTTCATAGTTCATCATTGTTTCAGCTCAAGTGGGCGTTCTTGAGTACAAGACCGCTACTCCAACCTAACCTCATAGGTATAATAGTTAAGCCGCTATTAAGCCAGAGGGTTTATGAATATCAAATATTAGTTCTTCAAATAAACCAAGTGCTAAACTAAAAATCAGAAAAATATCTGTATATACTTATCTGGATTTCCAGATAAAAATATTGAAATTGACCACATTTGAAGCAAAGAAAATACTTTATATGGTGATATAGTAAGTCAGTACTGAAATCTAGTATTCTCGTTATAGGTTGTAACAATTAAAGGAAGAGGTTTCTAATGCTTAGAAATTATCGGTAAACAATTCTAGTCTTCATACTGCCTTCAATGACATATCATTGATATATTTATATATTATATAATATTATTAATATATTATTTAATATCATATTATATATAAGCCTCAATATATATACTAACACATATCATAAGTTGAATATAACATATAGAAAATATCGCAAAAATTCTACTTTTCAACAACTCTCATATTGTCACTGATAATGGAAGGATAGTAATTGAGTATAATTGGATATGCCCATATATATAATATCTGACAAAAATCAATAATCATATTTTTTTGAACAATTTTGACTTTTTTACTAAGCATTGAAGACTTTTACTGAGCATTGAAAACTAATAAGACACATAAATGAAGCCTGGCTGAAAATATCAGTGGGTTTCTGAATAAATATATAAAAATATCTTTCTTCAAAGTGCGATAACTCGAAAACTAATTTTTAAGTGTGTTGACATAAAGAGTACTAAAAAAATTTGCTCAGAATAGTTATTTTTACTAAAAATATGTTGTCAAATAGACATGTCTGGAAACTAAAAAATGTGCTCCAATTATAATAACTTTAAATTTTTTGAAAATATTTCCAAACGTTGTAATTTAAATCATTCCATATTAAATTTGATTTAAGGTCAAATTTTATTTCAGTAACTATTTTACTTAATAGAAACTATTATATATAATAGAGAAGTTTCAAAAAGTAGTGAACTACAACAACACAACCCCCCTTCGACACCTCTCTATTGAATCTTTTTAGGCATGAAGTCTTTTATATCTGAAATTACTACTCAACTATATTTTCATACAGATTTCTGTAATTATACATATTGTGTCTATACCGACATTAAATATCTTAAGCAATATTGCTCGCTTAATGCTAATGCTACAAAAATGAAACAAATTTTAAATATTAAAAAAAAAAAAACTTAAACAAATGCACGGCGCCAATTTGTAAATCATCTTTTGAAAGTGATAAATTTGATCAAAGTGTGATATAAAAAAAAATCATCTGGAGACGGAGACGGCAGAAAAGGTGCTTATACGTATATTGTTTGCATGAGTGAATGAATGAATGGCTTTTGACCATGATTGACTACCCAACTAAATGTACGAAAGTAGGTGCATTGAAAAATTATTATAAACCCATTATTGCCGGGTAGCCGAGCGTTAGGCAGATACGCGTTAACACAAACGTTATTAAAACCAATCCACAATGGTCATTTTAAATGAATCTAATATGTATGTAAGTTCCACCCAAAAATTCGAAAACTCGAAAATTCTTCAAAGTGAAGCCAACTCGTATCGCTCGTTTGTTAAATGAGGAGTATATAATATACAATTAATGTGTTTACTACAGTACCAGTGCCAGTGCCAGTGCCAGTACCAGCGCTAGTGCTAGTGCCAGTGCCAGTACAGAATATACATACAATCGCACATCGTATACAGCGTACAAAGCTAATCATACACTTTGACGTGGATATAATGTTTTTGATATGAAAGCATATTGTAATTAAATTGCGATTAGGCCACCATTTTAGTTTTTTATTTTTAATTTTTTTTTTAATTTTCATATATACTTTTGTTTGTGAATATTTCTCATTTTATTTCCATATTTTTTTTTTTTTTTGTTGTACCCAAACCGGGCAGGTTTGTTTGTTACGCGCTCGAAGGAAATCATTAAAATAATTACATTTTATGAGTTTTGTTGTAGACAAAACAAAAAAAAAAAAAATTATTATTATTATTTAATTGTTAAACAAAATTAAAGTTTTAGCCTTTTACTAAAAACTAAAAATAAAATAATTACAATTTACGTTGTAGAAAGGCAACTGCAAACGTTTACTTTCGAATTTCATTGAAGATATTCGTACTTTCAGTTGATTGTTTTTTTTTCTTTTATTTTATTGGAAGTAAGAAATTTTTTTAAGATTTATTGGATTGGTTTCACTATAAAATAAATTAAATTTAAAAGATTTAATTCAAGAATACATCAAATTAAAATTCATTAATATTTAAGCTTAGTGGAAGAGATGAGAGCGAACCCAGAGAATTGGCAAATGATAGATTCACTTGAATTGTATGAGATTCAAGTCTTCAGTCTTCAAAGTAAAGAAATGAGACCAAGAAAGACGAAGCAAACATTAGGGTAATAAATAGAACAGACACCGAGGGATGCGGTGAAAAAGAAGAGGTCTGGACGCAGATTAAGCTTAGTGGAAAAAATATGAGCCTCAAAGCAAAGAAATTAGACCCAGAAAGACGAAGCAAACATTATGATAGACTCATATGTGATTGAAGTCCTTAAAGCGAAGAAATTAGACCTAGAAAGGAGAAGTATAAATTAATGTAATAAAAAGAACAGACACCGAGGGATGTGGTGAAAAAGAAGAGGTCTGGACGCAGATCAAAAATACAATGGTCGGTTCGATGATGTATATAACATTCCATCCGATTGACTGGAAAAGACTATGTTTGGAGAAAGAACGTTCAAAAAAATATGAGCTATTTAAGATTGTGGTTACTGTGAATGATGTGGTAGAATATTAACTGTTTGTTTAAGAACTTAAGATTACTGGAGAAGTGTTTATACTGTCTGAGATTGTAATGTTGCATTTGCAATGAAAATAATATTAATATGTAAAAGTGTTTTATTTCTGATTATTCATTGTTTCCATATTAATCTTGAACAATTAAATATATAAACAACTTTCTCTGCACTTAGACAACCTATAAAATTATTAATTTTACTATGATATATGGAGGAAGCATTACTATTAAAAGCTTTTAAGGATAAAAATAATTAGATAAAGTACCTTGGTTTTTTTTTTTAACATATGCGAAAATAATTTATTTAAGTTAATTGCGAAAAAAGGGCATTTATTAATATTAATTATGACGTATAAAAAAAAAACAAAATTGTGCTAAGTAGTTATGTGGATGGACTGGCGGCAGCAACGGTGGTCAACTAATAAAACCGCATGTCATGCCCCTCTTCCTGGGTTTACATAACAAAAAAGTAGAATTTTTATAAAACTCGTTATTAATATATTATTAACAAAAAAAAAGGAACAAAAACAAGAAGAAAACGAAAGAGTAAATGCTTTTTTAATTGCAGAAATTACAGTCTTACGTGCCACACTTGCTCGTATATCTGCACGTTGAGGTTATTTATGTTTGCAAATTTATAAATTTTAGCAAAGAATGTTCGTGTGTGGCATTTTTAATGTCATCAAGTATAAAATTGCAGATTCATCACCAAATGACTATGCAATTAATTTCAGATATTGCTAAAAATTTTATAGCCTAATGTGATTTTGAGTTGCTCGCGAACTACACACAAAAGTCACCAAAGAGTCATGTTAGAAAGAGGTAATCGCCATAATATCTCCATAAGGGATACCGTAAAGGAGAGAAGGATTCAGACGCACTAAACTATATTGCTATAGTTCAATTATAGATTTATTTACAAATACGATTAATAAGTCATCATGATCCAAATATAAGAAACAAATATTTCATTTTCAATCATTTGCATAAAATATAAGGGAAGTGATATATACTGGAATAATCGTTCCTAAGCTTTAGGTTCTTATAAAAATAGTCTAAATTACATTCAAGTTAGAAGTACAAAAAGTTATTGCTGAGTTCCTTATCCAACAGTACACCACCTATGCATAGAATATCATAAAACCACCTATGCATATTCCATAAAACTAATTTATGGAAGGAAGATCTGATATAAAACCAATGTTCTCATCGTTTATAATGTTATTAAAGTACCATAACTCTTCATACTATCAAAAACTGGAAAATGCCAACACTACTATAGCATAAAAGAGAAAATTGGTAGACAAAAATTAGTACCACTGTAGTGCCACAGATATAGAAAAAAAGATGAAGCAAAAGTTAAAGAAGTTAGAGATGAAAAAGAAATAAATGCATAAAAATAAAACAAGGAAGATAAAATAGCAAAAAAAAAAAGAAATAGAAGATAAAAAGAAAAAAATTTGGAAAAATAAGAAGAACAAGAAGGAGAAGAAGTCAAAAAAGGTTCTTTAAAACTCAAGATTTTCTTGAGTTTATAAGGTCGCCGAAAAAAATTGTACTGCTTGAGAATAATATAATCTTAAGAAGGGTAGAGATGCCTAGAACTACACAGCGGAGAAGAATTGGGAAAAAAAAGCTTGAACTGGATTGAAGAAAAAAATAAGAAGAAATAGAAAAACACGAAGAGGAATAAATAGAAGAAAAAGAAATGGTCACGAAAAAGAAAAAAAGGAGAGGAAGAAAAAGAAAAGGACGAAAAAGAAGAATATGAAAAACAAGAACGCAAGAAAAGAAAGAAAAGCAAAAGAAAAAAAAAACAACAAAACAAAAGAAGAAGATTAAGTGTAAAAGAATAAATAGTATAAAAAGAAATGGTGACGAAAAAGAAATGGTTACGAAAAAAAAAGAATAGAACAAAAAGAATAGTATAGAAGAAGAAAAATATGAACAAGATAAGAAAAAAGGAAGAAGGAACAGCAAAATAAAAAAAGAAACAGCAAAAGAAAAGAATAAGATGAAGAATAAAAAGAAGACAAAGGAAAAGAAGAAGTCAAATAAGAATACAAAGAAAAAGAATACAAAGAACACGAAGAAGAAGAATACACGGAAAAATTACACGAATGAAAAGAAAACAATGAAGTACCAGATATACAAGGAAATGGACAAAACAAATTGAAAAAAGAAGAAGAACAAGAAAAGGTAGAAGTAGCGAAAAGACAGAATGAAAGAAAGAAACTGAAACAATTTGTAAAATAATTTTTATTGATTTTATGGAAAGTCAATTTTCTTTTGGATTCATTATATTAGAAACTGAAGAAGGAAAGTGGTAGACAAAGCTGGGCTAAAATTAATGATTGGAAAAAGCAGAAAAGTTATAAAGATTATTTAATAACCTCTCTAATAAAAAAGCAACAAAAAATAGAATATTGTTTGTAGTTGAACTTAGTCCCATTATTAATGACAACTTAAAAAATGTATTTAGTAAATAAAATTATAAATTATTTCAGTTTAAAATATAAAAATAATTATTTTATACAAATTAATTATTATTAAAAAAAAAGAATTTGAATTATTAAACTTAATTGTATTTATTTAATTTTTTCTTCCTGAATTGAAATGAATTTCAGTAACTCCCAAGGTTCTTGCAAACATTTTTCTAATATATAAAAA
>NC_051847.1:166656196-166681729 GCF_002237135.1 Teleopsis dalmanni
TGGTTTTATTATCTTTTTCACTTTTTTTAGTTTTTCTCTTGTATGTATATAAAGATTTATGGTATGTATATATAATAAAGTTATTAATAAATTTTATTTTTCACATTTGTTTGAATTTTTTTGTGGCTCTTAATTTTTTTTGTGTTTTTTGTGTTTTTTGTATTTTTTGTATTTTAAATTTATTTTTAAATTATTTTCTTACAGAAAGATTAGGCCTAAAATTACGTATATTTTTTTTCTTTCAACTTTTCGCTATTAATTATATCGAATTATTCCACAATTTGTCCTTGCTTATCAATTAATTTTTGCAAATTTTCAAATTAAATGTTTTTTGAATTTATTAAGAATTTTTTTTAAACTAATTTTGAGTTTAGCTTTTGAAAATTTTTAAAAAGAAAACGAATTTAGTCCTACTATTTAAATATTGAAAAATATGTAGTAAAGTTTTATAGAAAAATACATATTCGTTCCTGCCAATTGAATCAGTAATGAGTACATTGAATGAATCCTTGCTCCACCATTAGGTGGCTTTATCAATGGAAAGTGGTTCTATTTGTTTTTCGTATGTTTCGTTTTTTGCTTTACGTTTTGTTTGGAATAAATATATTTATTATAAGCTTACTTAGATCGATATACAAGAATTTCTACATAAGGATCATATGTATATATTTTCACACACACATATACATATATATATATACTTTTATTTTGGATTTATATTTAATATCTACATATTCAACGTATTTATTAATATATATAAATATATATGTATATATATATATATTATGACTTTGGTATATATTTAGTTACCGCATTTTACAAGTTCAGTAATAATTACGGATTTTCAATCCCCCACGTCCTTTAAACTAATATATATAACTTAATAATTTCACTAGTTCACAAATTATTTGCTCAATTACAATCTCAGATATTTTAAGGAAATTTAAGATAAATTGATTTGAACAGATTTCGTAATTGAATTTTGAAACTTAATTGCATTTTTAGTGCTCAAGTTTTTTTTTTTTGTTTAATTTTTTTAGAAAAGTGAGTCATTAGATAAATTTCATACAAAACTTGCATTTATATCTGCAATATAAATTTGACAATTTGTGCTTTTCAAACATCAAATTTAATTAACATTCGGTATACATAATATCCTTTTCATTCTATCTTTTTTTAAAAATAAACTGAATTTTGAAATACCAATTTTTTTGCCTTTAAAAAAAAAAAGATTGCACCAGTGTTGTCGGTTTTTTGTACAAAATTTCTTAAAAAATGGAAATATTTTCTAATCAAAAATATATAAAAATTTTAGTTCGAAGTTTTTAGTAGTTTTTATTGAGAATTGTTGCTGTTAAAAACAGGGTTGGTAAATTAATAAATAAGAAAATCATTTCTAACTGTTTTGGTAAATCTTTGTCTAATTTTTTACAAGTTTTTTTTTTGTTTATTTTTTTATATAATTATTATTTTTATAATCTTATATGGGAACCACACTCTATACTTAATGCAATATATATTTACTGTTTTTCTACATGTACCATTATATTATATACAATTTTATTAAATTTATATTAAGTTTACAATCTCATTTATTATTTTATTATTATGCATAATTTCTTAAAAATGTCATTATATTTTTATGTTTTTATTTTTTTTTGAGTTGTTTTATATTCGAAATTGCCTTTCAAAAATTAATTTGAATTTATAACTTAAGTTAAGTGTATTAATTTAATTTACAATATATTATTTGATTTGCTTTCATTATAATAACCAATATCATTACGTATTTGTATATATAATTAAATAACTTATATAAATTTGAGGTCACATGAGTTGGTTTTGTTGAGTTCTCTTAAATAGTTTTTTAACTTTCTTCCTGTTTTCTAAATAATAACAAAGATTAACTAAGTATTTCTAAGGACATGTAATTTATAATTATTTTTATAATTTTTTTATAATTTTTTCATTGATTTTTTATTTTATTTTTGTGCAAAAAACATAATTTTAGTTAAGTGGAAAATTGCCAATTAATTTTAATTGTTTTTTTCTTTGTTTTTACTCTTGCAGAAATCCGAAATTGATGAAATCATTACAACTAATTAAGAACATTTTGATCAAAGGTTTAAAGTATCTATACTATATATTACCAAAACATATTTAATTTTTTCATAATTTTTATTTTTAACAAAAATCGCTTCATCTTGCATATATATCTTTATGTATAATTTCTTATAAATATATACAAATAAATCATGTTTCAAAGTGAGAGATTGTGTTTAGTTCTCATAGCTTCGTTCATTAGAATAATAACTGTATCTTCCATTTCCATAGCTTATATATATATATATATATATATATAGATACATATATATAATCTTTGTTAATTGGTTTATTGAGGACTATTTGGTGGTGTGATTTCATCACCTTCTCCGCCTGAACCAGGTTCGCCTTTTGTTTTGTTCTCCTTTTTCCACTTCATGCGACGATTCTGAAACCAAATCTTGATTTGTCTCTCAGTTAGGCAGAGAGCATGAGCAATTTCAATGCGTCGTCGTCTTGTCAAATAACGATTGAAGTGAAATTCTTTCTCCAGTTCCAGGGTCTGGTACCTTGTGTAAGTTTGACGACCACGTTTACGTTCTGTTGGTAAAAAAGAAGAATAAAAAAATAAGTACAAATTTTTAATAGTAAAAATAATTCTAATTTTACACAACCAACTAAGCTACAAAAATTATCAAACCAAAAATCAAACCACAAGAATTAAATATACAAAAATTATAACAACTAAAAAAATATTGTTTAGGTTTTAAGTAATTTTTAATATTTGACTTGATAAGGCAGCAAAGAAACATTTTATAAAGGCAACCGCAAGAGCAACTTGAATGGTGAGGCGAAACGAAAGAAAGATCAAAAGACGACCTTACCGAATCGCTGCGTATTTGTACTTGTCAAAATCTCAACATGTGAGAAGTTCTTTTTGGGTCTGTTCGGTTTCCATTCGTTTGGAGTTTTGTGGAATCTTATTTTTGAATCTTTTACTTCATGCATATTTTGAAGTTGAATCAGACATTAATCCACATGCATTTCCTTTAAGCATTTCCAGTCTTTTCTATTTTTATTATTTTTTTCCCTTTGTGCTTTATAGGATTAGAGTCTAGCATATTTGTTTAATTACATATGAATCTCAGTCAAATACTGACTTATAAAAATGGAAAACAAAATGCTTTTTTCATATAATTGCTCTTAATCCAAAGTAATACCTCATAAAAAGTGGATAATATGGTGGTTTATCTTACTATATAGCAGTTTATAAATATATTAACTTTAAAACACTATTATTAGAAAAAATTATTAATAAGCCACACATATTAAGTCTCATCCACATATTAAGTCTTGCAATATAATGCAGTATAATGGTGTAAATTCAGTTAGCAGATAGGTAGATAGGTATTACTTATGGAGAAATTCTTAAAATTATTATGATTTATTAATAACTAGACAACTTTGTGTTTAAGCTATATGCTCTCAAAGGATACGTTTTGCAAATGAATTCGATCCATTAGTAAGTAGACCCAGGTATGTTTAAGCTACATGCTCTTTAAGACGAGGTATTGCAGATAATTGAAATCAATTAGGAAGCCCTTCGTTTTATGTCTAATCTAGATACTATTTAAGAAAAGATCCTGAACCTTACCACGATCTCTTAGAAATCAAGTTTTAGTATATATACTCTTTACAATTATTATGCATCGAATTTTCCTCAGTGATGAAGCGCTTTACATCTGTGGTAGTAAAACTTCACAAATAACTGTCAAAAGACCTTTGCATCTGCAAAAAGTTACTATATGATTATTATTATTACGATTATTTATTACGAGAAGTGAAGATGTGGATATATACTTTAACAGAACCATGTGAGAAGAAAAAAGTTCTATCTTGATTTTGTTACTTAAGAAAATTCTAAGATGTGTGATTTCACAACTTGGTGATGTGACTTAGTCACCAAAAGCATACGATCTGTGGTGACAGCCACTGGACGTTTTTTGTAGGGCTACGCAATAGATCGAGTTTATGCTGGCAATTCTCAACTATGAAGGCTTTAGAATTAAGAATCTTTCAAGCTATGTCCAAGAAAGAATGCAGCGTCACGAACAACTGATGCTCAAGCTGGTATGAGTTATAGTTAAGCTTTAACCAGCTATTTGCAGACAAATCATCAAATACTACTTACACAGGAACAAGTATTATGAGATATTTCCTAAAAGACCTTTATATGATATAAAATTTCCATTCCGTGGAAATATAGAAGCAAGGTATTTTTTTTATTATAATTTTCAATTTTTAAATTCAATATCTATTCTGTCAAATAACGTCAAACGACATTTAAGAAATTTTTGGTAAATAAAAGATATTTCAGGTATGATAATTTCCAATTAAGGTGATTACTACTTTTTAAAATAAATATTGTATTTTAAGATCTGAAACAAATATTAAAATTGAAATTTTCTTAGAAATCTCAAACCCAAGGGTCTTTTTTATTACTTTATATGCGTATACACAAAATCCTGGGTTAGCCTGTACAGTATAATATGTACTGAAATTGTTATATCAAAAATTATGTATTAAATTAGATTTAAACTAATTATGATGTTATGTTTGCAGCGACTATTTTAATTTAATAGTGAGGTTTCGAACAACAGTGAATTGCAACAACAAAATGTTTTATTTATTTTTTATTAATTATAAATTTTATTAGTAGTTCAACCCTTGGTATTTGCAGTGTCAAAAATTAGTTATGAATAATTAAACAGAAGAAATAACTCCAAGAGCACTGATGATGGGTATATGAAAAGACATGAAACTGTTGTAAAGTCAGCCAAAACTTCAACTACTTAAGCATAGATAAATAATTTTGTTGTTGCAATTCACTACTGTTTGAAGCCTCTCTATCATAAAATAACAAAATTTTACATATAATATTATCTGATAATATTGATACGAAAACTTGAACCAAAATTTAGTTTAAATAACATTTTTATGTTATGGTGCGATAAGCAAATTTGATAAGTCGTTTGATTAAAAAATTTTTGCTTTCTAAAAAATTTAGTCGAACAAATTTTGGGTTGTTTTCCGAAAAGAAACTGTCGATTAATGATTGTACAGAAACAAAAAGCATAATGATATAAATAATTATGCCGAAAGCAGCGGTGTCAAAATGTATTTCCTCAGCATACAACCAAAAAAAAAATATTTTTTTTTTAAAATATGTCACAAGAGTTTTGTGTAATGAGATGGTCTATGACATTTTACCATGTCAAGCGTGGGAAACGCTTGAAATCGTGTAAAAAAGCTAACAGTAAGTGTTGATATATAGGTCTCAGACACAATTCAGGAAAATATTCAGTTAATTTTTATTTCAAATTTCTGCTATGATTTTATTTTTATTTTTATTTTTTCTTATGATTTTAAAAATCTTTTTTTTTTGCTTTATAATTTTTGTATTGTAAAAAGTCATGCAACCATGAAAAATCTTTGCGGTTTTTCTTTCTTTCTTGTTATTAAGTTTCGGTCATTATATAAAGGGTTAATCTTTATTGGTTGAGCTACCGTTTTTGCCTGCCACAAAGTTCAAAAGGCACCAATTGTTGCCTATAAAATAGGACTCGACCACGCCAAAGCTCAATCAAGCACAAACAAGACTTGCCCGGGCTATGGAATTACTTCATAAACTATTTTTAATTGCGATATAGTTTTTTGTACGAGTATCTGAACAGTTCATTTGCCGCTCTTTTGATTTACACAAGGTAACACATATCGAGCCGTCGTAAGCCATTGAACGACAAAAAATATTGAAAATGGTCGCTTTACGGAGCAGAGGAAAAAAGTGCCTTCTTAATGATGCGACTGATGCCACGTCTATAACCAAAGGCTACGTACGTAATTTTTTTCGAGTGAGCGATTTTTATTTAAAGAAAGTATCTACTATAATGCGGAGATACTGTAAGGCGGAGATTAATGAGGTTTAGATTTCATTTTTCAATGTTTAAATATTACAAAAAATATGCTTGATGTGTGAGGGATAAATTAAAGATACTCTTAAACCAGTTAAGTTAAAGAGAATGAAATGAAAAACATTGCATTGTATGTATAAGAAAATTTAATTACTTTTTGAATTAATTACTTTTGTTATTAAAAGTCATTTTAATTTAATTTTAATTTAAATATTGACACTTTATAATGATAAATGCTTTATTATTCTGTGAATAAATTGAAGGATATTGAAGGTTACAGTAATAATAACTCATAGTCAAACTCCTAGTTCTAGTCCTAAAATAGAAAGGATAAAATTTACAGTACAGCTGCTATAGGAATATGAAGAGAACTAGGCTTAATTATATCTAAATATAATTTATATATAGGCAGATATTGTTTTATTTCCATATACACAGAATAAATACAAATAAGTTAGGGGAGCCCGAAAGTCGATGTAGTTTAAATCAACTAATAAGACTATTTATATTTCAATTCATATTTTTATGTTTTATTGTAAATAAATAATTAAATATGCATATTTATTTTACCACATGCTAGACCTTATATCATCATTCACCCTTATGTGTCGTAGATAATTACTTTATTAGCAGATGAATTTTATCATGATGCTTGTAATCTTTGAAGTAGATGTAGTATATCATATAAACTATATGCATATACACAATGCGATGAATCAATCGTATATCAGTCTATTTTCTTATTCTCGACTATAAAGTAAAGTATGAAGTAAAGTATATCAATATCTTAATCCTGAACTATAAGGTTAAATATTATAGGTTGCCTACATCACATAAGGTTCAAAAATAACAATTTAAATTAAAATAATTCACATTTCATTTTATAATGAAATAATGTTCATAGTTCATAGTTCATTATTATTTCAGCTCAAGTGGGCGTTCTTGAGTACAAGACCGCCACTCCCACCTAACCTTATAGATATAATAGTTAAACCGCTCGTAAGCCAGAGGGTTTATGAATATCAAATATTAGTGCTTCAAATAAACTAAGTGCTAAACTAAAAATCAGAAAAATATCTGTATATACTTATCTGGATTTCCAGATAAAAATATTGAAATTGACCACTTTTGAAGCAAAGAAAATACTTTATATGCCGATATAGTAAGTCAGTAGTGAAATCTAGTATTCTCGTTATAGGTTGTAACAATTAAAGGAAGAGGTTTCTAATGCTTAGAAATTATCGGTAAACAATTCCTTCTTTCAACAATTCTAGTCTTCATACTGCCTTCAATGACATATCATTGATATATTTATATATTATATAATATTATATTATATATTATATAATATCATATTATATATAAGCCTCAATATATATACTAACACATATCATAAGTTGAATATAACATATAGAAAATATCACAAAAATTCTACTTTTCAACAACTCTCATAATGTCACTAATTATGGAAGGATAGTAATTGAGTGTAATTGGATATGCCCATATATATAATATTTGACAAAAATCAATAATCAAATTTTTTTTGAACAATTTTGACTTTTTACTGAGCATTGAAGACTTTTACTGAGCATTGAAGACTAATAAGATACATAAATGAAGCCTGGCTGAAAATGTCGATGGTTTTCTGAATAAATATGTAAAAATATCTTTCTTCAAAGTCCGATATATATGGTGGTACGTTGGGACAGCGGACTGTCCAACAAGTGGCCCCACTGAAGTGAAGGATTAGCCGAAGTAGATCACGAGACTCAAAGTCCGATAACTCGCAAACTAATTTTTAAGTGTGTTGACATATAGAGTACTAAAAAAAGTTGCTCAGAATAGTTATTTTTACTAAAATCTGTTGTCAAATAGACGTGTCTGGGAACTAAAAAACGTGCTCCAATTATAATAACTTTAAATTTTTTGAAAATATTTCCAAACGTTGTAATTTAAATTATTCCATATTAAATTTGATTTAAGGTCAAATTTTATTTTAGTAACTATTTTACTTAATAGAAACTATTATATATAATAGAGTAGTTTCAAAGAGTAGTGAACTACAACAACACAACCCCCCTTCGACACCTCTCTATTGAATCTTTTTAGGCATGAAGTCTTTTATATCCGAAATTACTACTCAACTATATTTTCATACAGATTTCTGTAATTATACATATTGTGTCTATACCGACATTAAATATCTTAAGCAATATTGCTCGCTTAATGCTAATGCTACAAAAATGAAATAAATTTTAAATATTAAAAAAAAAAAAAAAACTTAAACAAATGCACGGCGCCAATTTGTAAATCATCTTTTGAAAGTGATAAATTTGATCAAAGTGTGATATAAAAAAAATCATCTGGAGACGGAGACGGCAGAAAAGGTGCTTATACGTATATTGTTTGCATGAGTGAATGAATGAATGGCTTTTGACCATGATTGACTACCCAACTAAATGTACGAAAGTAGGTGCATTGAAAAATTATTATAAACCCATTATTGCCGGGTAGCCGAGCGTTAGGCAGATACGCGTTAACACAAACGTTATTAAAACCAATTCACAATGGTCATTTTAAATGAATCTAATATGTATGTAAGTTCCACCCAAAAATTCGAAAACTCAAAAATTCTTCAAAGTGAAGCCAACTCGTATCGCTCGTTTGTTAAATGAGGAGTATATAATATACAATTAATGTGTTTACTACAGTACCAGTGCCAGTGCCAGTGCCAGTGCCAGTACCAGCGCTAGTGCTAGTGCCAGTGCGAGTACAGAATATACATACAATCGCACATCGTATAGAGCGTACAAAGCTAATCATACACTTTGACGTGGATATAATGTTTTTGATATGAAAGCATATTGTAATTAAATTGCGATTAGGCCACCATTTTAGTTTTTTATTTTTAATTTTTTTTTTAATTTTCATATATACTTTTGTTTGTGAATATTTCTCATTTTATTTCCATATTTTTTTTTTTTTTTGTTGTACCCAAACCGGGCAGGTTTGTTTGTTACGCGCTCGAAGGAAATCATTAAAATAATTACATTTTATGAGTTTTGTTGTAGACAAAAAAAAAAATTATTATTATTATTTAATTGTTAAACAAAATTAAAGTTTTAGCCTTTTACTAAAAACTAAAAATAAAATAATTACAATTTACGTTGTAGAAAGGCAACTGCAAACGTTTACTTTCGAATTTCATTGAAGATATTCGTACTTTCAGTTGCTTGTTTTTTTTTCTTTTATTTTGTTGGGAGTAAGAAATTTTTTTTAGATTTATTGGATTGGTTTCACTCTAAAAGAAATTAAATTTAAAAGGTTTAATTCAAGAACACATCATATTAAAATTCATTAATATTTAAGCTTACTGGAAGAGATGAGAGCGAACTCAGAGAATTGGCAAATGATAGATTCACTTGAATCGTGTGAGATTCATGTCTTCAGTCTTCAAAGTAAAGAAATGAGACCCAGAAAGGCGAAGCAAACATTAGGGTAATAAATAGAACAGACACCGAGGGATGCGGTGAAAAAGAAGAGGTCTGGACGCAGATTAAGCTTAGTGGAAAAGATGTGAGCCAACGCTGAGAACTAGCGAATAATAGAGTCATATGTGATTGAAGGCCTCAAAGCAAAGAAATTAGACCAAGAAAGTAGAAGCAGAAATTAGTGTAATAAATAGAACAGCCACCAAGGGATGTGGTGAAAAAGAAGAGGTCTGGACGCAGATCAAAAATACACTTTATTAATAAATAAGCTTAGTGGAAGAGATGAGAGTTAACCCAAAGAACTAGCGTATGATAGAGCCATATGTGATTGAAGTCCTCAAAGCGAAGAAATTTTGATAAATAGTTATAGCAGTAATAAATGGGACAAATACCAAAAATTGCAGTGAAAAAGTAGAGGTTTGGACGCAGATGAAAAATCAAAAGAATATGTCTTGCAACGTCTTTATAAAAGAAACCTTCCACAAAGTATTGTGAAAACGGTTCCAAGGTGGAATAAGTCTCTCCAAAGAGGGAGTGTTTTAGTCAGTATACCTTATATGAATATGCTAGAGAGTCGGGCACATCATACCGACGATGGTCGGTTCGATGATGTATATAATAGTTCATCGCCTCACCACAAAAAAAATAAAAAAAGAAGTATCTTAGCTTGAAGTCATCAACGTGGTTACGATAATGGTGTACAAATCCTTTACAATTATAGTTTAAAAATTATGGAGCGCGGTTTGATTTTATTCTCAAACTTCTTTAAAATAAATACGAAACATTGAGTTTGACTGGAAATGACTGCCTTTGGAGAAAGAACGTTCAAATAATATGAGCTATTTAAGATTGTGGTTACTGTGAATTATGTGGTAGAATATTAACTGTTTGTTTAAGAACTTAAGATTGCTAGAGAAGTATTTATACTGTCTGAGATTGTAATGTTGCATTTGCAATAAAAATAATATTAGTATATGTACTCGAGTGACTATTTTATTTCTGATTATTCATTGTTTCCATATTAATCTTGAACAATTAAATATATAAACAACTTTCTCTGCACTTAGACAACTGTTAAAATTATTAATTTTACTATGACATATGGAGAAACCATTACTTTTAAAAGCTTTTAAGGATAAAAATAATTAGATAAAGTACCTTTGTTTTTTTTTTTTAAATATGCGAAAATAATTTATTTAAGTTAATTGCGAAAAAAGGGCATTTATTAATATTAATTATGACGTATAAAAAAAAAACAAAATTGTGCTAAGTAGTTATGTGGATGGACTTGCGGCTGCAACGGTGTTCAACTAATAAAACCGCATGTCATGCCCCTCTTCCTAGGTTTACATAACAAAAAGTAGAATTTTTATAAAACTCGTTATTAATATATTATTAACAAAAAAAAAGGAACAAAAACAAGAAGAAAACGAAAGAGTAAATGCTTTTTTAATTGCAGAAATTACAGACTTACGTGCCACACTTGCTCGTATATCTGCACGTTGAGGTTATTTATGTTTGCAAATTTATAAATTTTAGCAAAGAATGTTCGTGTGTGGCATTTTTAATGTCATCAAGTATAAAATTGCAGATTCATCACCAAATGACTATGCAATTAATTTCAGATATTGCTAAAAATTTTATAGCCTAATGCGATTTTGAGTTGCTCGCGCACTACACACAAAACTCACCAAAGAGTCATGTTAGAAAGACGTAATCGCCATAATACCTCCATAAGGGATACCGTAAAGGAGAGAAGGATTCAAACGCACTAAACTATATTGCTATAGTTCAATTATAATTTATTTACAAATATGATCAATAAGTCATCGTACTCCAATTATAAGAAACATATATTTCATTTTCAATCATTTCCATAAAATATAAGGGAAGTGATATATACTGGAATAATCGTTCCTAAGCTTTAGGTTCTTATAAAAATAATCTAAATTACATTCAAGTTAGAAGTAGAAAAAGCTACTGCTCAGTTCCTTATCCAACAATACATAGAATATCATATATTCGCCTTTAATAAAACTAATTTATGGAAGGAAGATCTATTATAAAACCAATGCTCTATTGTGTTTATAATGTTTCCAAATTACCATAACTCTTCATACTATCAAAAACTGGAAAATGCCAACACTACTATAGCATAAAAGAGAAAATTGGTAGACAAAAATTAGTACCACTGTAGTGCCACAGATATAGAAAAAAAGAAACAGCAAAAGTGAAAGAAGTTATAGAAGAGAAAGAAATAAATGCATAAAAATAAAACAAGGAAGATAAAATAGAAGAAAAAGAAATAGAAGATATAAGGAAAAAAATTGATAAAATAAAAAGAACAAGAACAAGAAGAATAAGTCAAAGAAGGTTCTTTACAACTCAAGGTTTTCTTGAGTTTATAATGTTGCCCAAAAAAAAGTGAACTGCTTGAGAACAACATAATCTTAAGAAGGGTAGATATGCTTAAAATTACATAGTGGAGAAGAATTTGGAGGCAAAAGCTTGAACTGGATTGTAGAAAAAAATAAGGAAAAATAGAAAAACACGAAGAGAAATAAATAGAAGAAAAAGAAATGGCCACCAAAAACAAAAAAAAGGAAGATGAAGAAGAAGAAAAGGACGATAAATAAGAATATAAAAAACAAGTAGGAAAGAAAAGAAAAAAAACGCAAAAGAAAAAAAAACAGCAAAACAAAAGAAGAAGATTAAGTGTAAGAAGAATAGAAGAAAAGGAAATTGTAACGAAAAAGCAATGGTAACGAAAAAAAAGAATAGAATGAAAAAGAAGAAAAATATGAAAAAGATGAGTAAGAAAAAGAAGAAGGAAAAGCAAAACAAAAAAAAATAAAACAGTAAAAGAATAGAATAAGAAGAAGAATAAAAAGAAGAAGACAAAGGAAAAGAAGAAGTCAAATAAGAATACAAAGAAAATGAAGAAAATAATGAGTAGAAAAATTACACCAATAAAAAGAGTAAAAAAGAAGTGCCAGAAATAGTAGAAAACTGAAAAAAAAAACACAAAGAAGAACAAGAAAAGGTGGAAACAAAATTTGAAAAACTGAAACAATTTGTAAAATAATTTTTATTGATTTTATGGAAAGTCAATTTTCTTTTGGATTCATTATATCCAAAATATCCATTCATTATATTGGAAGAAGGAAAGTGGTAGACAAAGCTGGGCTAAAAGGAGTGATTGGAAAAAGCAGAAAAGTTATAAAGATTATTTAATAACCTCTCTAATAAAAAAGCAACAAAAAATAGAATATTGTTTATAATTAAAATTAGTCCCATTATTAATGACAACTTAAAAAATGTATTTAGTAAATAAAATTATAAATTATTTCAGTTTAAAATATAAAAATTATTACTTTATACAAATTAATTATAATAAAAAAAAAAGGATTTTTAAACTTAATTGTATTTAATTAATTTTTTCTTCCTGAATTGAAATGAATTTCAGTAACTCCCAAGGTTCTTGCAAACATTTTTCTAATATATAAAAATATTAGCTTTTTTTGTATTTACCGAGTTTTAAAATGAAATATAAAAATATATGTAGAAAAACAATCTCACTTCATTTGAAATATAAAAAATGTATGAGTAACGAAAAAAAAAAATTATTTTTTGTGTTGAAACTTCACATTTTTTGCATTTCATTTGAAATTTTTGATGATTTTTCGTTGTGAGCAAACTTTCTGTGGTGATGGTCACATAACCCAGCAGTGCAGCTCGGTACAGTTGAGTAGAGTTCCAAATGGAATAGTCACCGAAAATGAAAGAAAAGGTCCTGCTGAGGTTGCGAATATAAAAATTGTTTGTTGGGTTGACAGCATTGGTGTCCAGTTTAAGTGTGTTGAGTTTTTCAGTCCATCAAAAGGCAAACTACATACAATATATGGGGGAGGGGAGGGATGGTATGGAGAGGGGAGAGCGTAATATAGCGTCAGAGTAATGTGTGCATAGCTGCAGAAGTTCGTATCTGGAGAAATGTGGTATGAATATATATAAGCATATGCATAATAGACACAGTGCTTCTTCAATTTATCTACTGTTTCCTGCAGCCATATTCCGGACATAGCCAAGGGATTCGCGATTTCCAAAACTCATACTCGCCATTGTATTTTTTAATTAAACCAACAAAATAAATGCGTTTGAAATGTTTTGCTAATGGCGATACTTCGGTTGAAATATATTTTATTTTTTTTTGCTTTTTTTTAATAAAAAAAATGTAAATAATGTAAGAAAAACAATTTTTTTTGGTTTTTGATTAGTTGAAGTAAGAACAGATTTTTTTTTTTTGATTAAAAATTACCTTTATGCATATTTAAGTATTTTTTGAGTAAGCAATTAAACCTTAAGCCAACAGGTCATTTTTTAATTTTTTGTCCCCTCTAAAATAATCTTATGGCATATTATTCTAATGTTTTCTGGGGTTTGGTTTGGTTTTGTTTTTTTTATTTTTTTTTGTTTGTTTAAATTTTTTAATTTTACTTTTTTACATCTTTGTATTAATATTTTCCTTTTTAATTTGGGACTTGTTAAGCACTTAAGAGGGTTAAACAAAAAATGCAACTGATCTGATAGAAATAAAAGAGATATTCATATAAACTCATACACATGTCTATGTGTATGGGTATGTGCGTATGAGAGTATGTGTTTAAATACATATGTGTTATTATTTTCATATAAGTTAAAATTATATATTCTTTTTTGGATATCAGGCAAAGAAATTTACAAATGAACAAATGAACAAATTCAAATTGAGTACGACGTACGAAAAGTATCAGCCAGTCGGTCGGTCGGTTGGTCGGCCGGTCGGTCGGTTTTTAGTTTAGTTTCCTATTTGCAGGTATACATTTTCATAGAATTTCCATTTTGGCATTTGTATGAGTTGGGACCTATGTCAAATTATTTGACAGCTGACTAAAACACGCCATGCGAAGCTCATGGCTTCCAAATTTAAAACCTAACGTCCATTGAAAATAATGCCAAGCAACGAAATATTTGTGCAGCCAACAACGCATTTCTCGGGTATGTGTTTGTCGTACCGTCTAAACATACGTCCATTTCCATGTCTGAAAGGCAGCAGGCAGCGGGCAGCGGGAAACGAGCGACACGGGCAGTGGCAGTCTAAACAAGTGGCGCAACATGGAGTTTTTAGTATTTAGTTTTCTACTTTTTATTATTATTGTTGTTGCTGTTGTTGTTTTAGTCTCATATGTCAAAGGATATATGCATTATTTCAAAATTAAGTTAAAGTCAAAAAATTGTTTTGAATGTTAATTTTACCAAACTATTTGGATGCTCATATTAGTAAATGGTATATAGAGGTTTGAGAAAATATTTTCTTTAATAAAAATTTGTTACTTTGCATGAAGATAGAAAATGTTTGCTGAAGTCAGTCACTAAACTAAACCTGATTTTTTTCGATTTTTCTTCATTTGTTTGTTTTTTTTTTGGTTTTAATATTTTCTTAATAGTTACAATAAAACATGCTTTAAGGTAAAATCCACAATACCATGCCAAAATCATTTCCCTCATTGCTGTATAAATAATTTTTGTAATTTTTCAAAACCTCTCAAAACTAAGCGAAGGAAAAAATAAAATGAATGTGATTGCAAAATGAAGTACATGTCCATACACACAAACTTGCACTTGGCTCAACATACACAGCCACATGCTCCCAGGATCCCAAAGGACATTGCTACTTTTTTGAAACATTGCTTCATTTTTTCTGCATTGAAGCTCTCGAAAAATAAAAGATTCCTTCATTTTTTTTTATTATTTTTTTTTTTTTGTTTAATTTTTGTTTTCTATTCAGCATGTAAAATCCCAAAAGTTGCTGTGGCTATTTTTTGTTTCCAATTTTTGTTTTTGTTTTTGTTTTTGTTTTTGTTTCCTAATTTTTCTTTTTTTTTTCTCTATTTTTCTTTTAAGCTTTTTTTGGCTACTGTCATTTCTTTTGACAGTTGGCATCAGTGCGGGTGTATTTTTTTTCTTCCTACTTTTTTGGATGTCGGTGAGGATTGCGATTGAGCGTTGTGTGTGATGTGGTGGAAGGAGCAGCATAGAAACTTTTATATTCGAATTTATTTAAAAAAATCTTCACGCATCTAGCAAATTATCTTTTGATCCGCACACTTAAGTGTCAAACGGAAAAGGAAAGTAAAAACTTTTCAAATAGCTTCATGCATCACCACAGCCACCGATGCTCTACCAATCCCAGCAATATCAACCACTGATGCCACCGATGCCAATGCTACCAACATCAACAAAGCTGTCAGTGCTAAAATATTTTCTATGTTGGGTTTAATGTTGCATTTTCATTATTTTTTTTATTTTCTTTACTTTTTTTTATTTTCTTTATTATTTTCTTTTTTTTGTTTTGCCTTTCCTTGTTTATTATGTATTTTCTTTATATTTCAACGCTGACAGTTTTTAATATGCCAACAATATATTGACAGGAACTTAGGCACTGATTGGATTTTCAAACAATAAATACCCACAATATACCACACCATATTGTATATATTATATATGTAAATGTGTAAATATTTACACAATTTATGTACATATTAATACACAAAGAAAAATAAAGAAAAAAATTTGCAAACTTATTATTTTTAACAAAAATTTATGCATTTCCTGTATCTTCGCAAATCATCCAAAAACTAACATTAAAAAAAAAATTGTATGCAATAAAAGGACGATTTAACCTCGGCTAAGCCAATTCCACTGATGCACACATTAAGCCAGCATTTTTGAAACATTTTCCATATAAATATTATATCCCTGCGCTATCCATCTACTAACAGGTATGTTTGGCTGCGATTTACTCTAAGCATCTCAGACAGCTTTTATAAGCTCGCAATCGTCTTCATAAGTACTTTTTGTCTTCTGTAACTTATTTCTACTTCACCCCAGACAAGTAGTTTACGAAAATCCTCGAGTTAACGAAACTTTTACAAGAAACTTAGAGCGAAGAAAAAATTTTCCTTCTTTTATAAAATAATATACAAAAAATTAAAAACAACGTTGAAAACTTTAAGTGAAAACAAAATAAAGTTGAAAGGAATTTCTTAGCTGCACCACTGTATGCACCACTGATGTCCTCAGTCCGGAGTAAATGTTGGATGCGAGTTGGAGTTGTGGAAAAAAAAAATAGTATTCGGTAAATCGCTAAAGGATACATTGTCTAAGCAATATGTCGAGTTCTATAAGTTGAATTTCTCGATTTTTTTTAGATATTTTAAGACAATAATGTGCAAAATGAAGTGAAGTATTATCTTTGGAATTCAAAACTTATTAAGTTGAGACATTTTTCGTTAAAGTATATATTTTACAGAATTTTTTTTATATTAATTTATTAGTTTTATAAAGAATATTACATACATTAATATATATAATAATAACATATAAACCCATAAACTAATTAAATAGAAATATGAATATTTCCTAAGAACACTGATGAGGAGCACTTGAGAATACTCGAAACAGCGTTGTATGGCTGTAAGTCAAATTGCAATAAATTAATTAAAATTTTTGTTATTGTTTCTTCATTATTGTTAAAACCCTTAAATAGTTTCTTTTCGTCATAAAACGCGTCATATACCACAAAAAAAATTGGCTGTAATAATAATATATACAAACAAATATATATATATTATATAATATATATAAATAATAAAGTAATATAATAATAATAAAGTATGAATATATTATATATAGACATATCTTATATTATGTAGACATTTATATAAAATATATATATATTATATAAATACATGTACTATATGTATGCATGAGTTTTTTCCGGTTTAACTCAAAGATGGCGCCTGCGAAAAGTGAAGTCTACTTTAATTAATTTTTAATTATGTATGCGTGTGTGTGTATGTGTATTAATTAATCATTTGCTGGTAAAAACATATACTGAAGACACTCCATCGATTAGAACATCGAAAGAAAATCAGTGTAGCAGTTGATCGTATAGTTTTAAGAGTTTCTTTTGGTGCTAGTATAAAACACTTCTGAGCTATTAACAAGCATTAGTAAAAAATTTGATTTGGAAAATATTAAATTAGTTGAAGATTAGTTGGTTATGTGTGAAAGATATTGATATTTTAAAAAGCGGATTTAAATTGCCATATATTACCCTTGTCCTGATATTTGTTCCAAATATATATATATGTCTAATTTTGTATTAAATAATATATAAAGTAGAATATTTAATTAAAACAAGAAATGTGAAAAGTTTTCATTCTAAATGACTTCACGAATATTCAAAATCACTTAATTAGATTTCAACCATATACGTAGTGCATGTAGTTCAGAATTTCAGATTGGTTAAGAAATTTAGAGGTATTAAACATCTTAGACGTCTCTTGCTTTAATAGTAGTAAAATTAAGACATAGACTTCAGTTCATAATGTTTTAAGAATACAGCTAAACCGTTTGTTCTAACTAACCGACTACTGTCAGCACCCTTTAGTTTTCAAAATATGATAATTAACTAGATAGTTAACACCCTCTTTATAAATAAATTTCTTAACTGAGATCAGAGACAGAGAAAATTTATTAAATAAACTCATTCCTCTTTTTCTTTGGTTGCTCAAACGCCAGTTAGTGTCTAAATCAGTTTTACTCAATAGTGAAGACTCAATAGAAAGGCTTGTAATAGTGATATCTCTATGTAAACCATGACATAGAGATACGTATATTTTCACTATCTATCTATAGTTTTCAGAAACTGAGTTATAAGTTTCTGGAAGACTTATCGTAGTTATATGTCTGTTTTATTGTCTGTCTATGAATTTCAGAAATTGAAGTCTTATTTTTTGGAAGACTTGAGGCAGTGATGTATCTACTTTATTGCCTGTTTATGTATTTCTGTATGTACAAATGTGCAATCAACACTTATAGTCCTGTATAATTTTATAATAATTTATTTACACTGCAATAACGATATTTTCTAATTTCATACTATGAAATAGCTCTTTACTATTATTGAGAAGGACTTTTGTACATTACGATCTATAAGATCTGCAACGCTGTTCCTATTTCTGATTTCCCGACCTGATCTGAACATATTTAGGCTATTGACAAATCTAATAGAGTCTCTTAATTCCAGTTGTTTTATCTTCTTGAAATAAATGGAAGTCAAATGGAGCTACTGTATTTGCTTTCTGACACGACCAGATAAGATTAGCGGAACTTGCACCCTGTAATTCACAATATTTAAAATTTATAGTTAAAGTGCTTTTGATACTCGTATTTAAAATTTAACTGTTCCATTTCAAAATATTAAATTGCATTTACTTTGATATTTGCCGACTGTGACTGGCTTTTTGTTTCCAACAAATGTAATGTAGCCCGCATATGTAATTTTTTAATACGACATTTTCGTTTAACAACTCCAAGTGGAAATGTGGCTAAAACCATATAAAAATGAACAAAAAAAACTGGAAAAAATGAAAATTCCAATCATTACTTGAATTATGGCTACTTTTGCAAAACGGCAGAGCAGAGCCACATGCTCAAGGCATATTTGTAATCACACATTTAAAATTGTAACAAAACAAGCCACTTGTTGCAGAAATTTGTTGAATGTCGCTAAAATTTATGACCTCAGCACAGATACAACAACAACAACAACAAACACAGCATCAACATCAGCAACAACAAACACAGCATCAGCAGCAGCAACAACCGCAGTAGATAACAGGAAAATCTCTAAAAGCGTATGAAACAGTTTACCAGGATGCCAACAAAAAGCGCAGAAGGATGAAGCGAGCGCTTTAAAATAATCAAAGCAGAAACAGTGAAGCAGTGAAAGCGGAAGGATATCAAGTCAGATGTAGTTTAAGCTGAAGACGATTTTATTTATTTTCTTTTTATTTTTCCCTTTATTTTATTTGTAGCCAAATTATCAGAAATAATCACAGAAAAAGAAGAAAAAGAGAACCTAGAAATCTACTAGAGATTTGGTGGAAGAAGCTTCGGTGGTGCAAGAGGAAAAAACTGCTTTAAGAGTTCAAAGTTTCGGTAGACGTCAGAACTTTAATCAAATATGCATTTACACCACAAAATATTCACAACGAAATGAAAAGATTTCAAGTGCTGAGCTTAAATGCAGCGAAAACTTTTTAAATTACAAAACAATTTGAGAAGTTCATACTCGTAAAATCGCAACGGGCTGGCTTATGCACGATGAAGCCGGGAAGAAAAACTCAAAACTCCTCAAATAAAGCGATAATATTTTATGGGGTTAACTGTGGGGAAGTCGTCGTTACAAAAAGCGATACGCCAGCAAAATATCAAAACAACATTATCGAAACAATGGCCGGACAAATTTGCAGGCCATGATTTTCGTTTTCTTAAAAACGTAAATTCTAAACACTGGAGCCATGGAGCAGCGGCAATACATGGACATGACGGTACGCCAGGATAAGGCGGTAAGGAAAAAAAGGCTGTAATTTATATTTGCTTTGACCGACGACAATGGGTCGCTCGTCGTAGTCATACTCATAGCCATAGTCATAGTTGCAATCATAGTTTAAGTCATAGTCGTTCCCGTTGTCGTTGTCGTGGTTGTCGTTCCCGTTGTCGTTGTCGTTGTGGTTGCCATTGCCGTTGCCGTTGTCTTTGTTGGTGTTGTCGTGGTCATGAGTTACAACTTAATTGAAATTTGCACTTTTCGCAATTTTATTTGTTGCTTTTGTAAACCACAACTTTGCCAACTCCTTCTCATGAATGAAGAAATTTCCTAGTTTTTTGTGCGAGAAAAACGTGATAAAAACGTAAAAAACGACTACACTGTCGTACAATGTAGATTTTGGTCACGAAATGTTAAGAGTTTCTACTCTTATAACATTAGACCTGTAAGAAAATCTTCTAAGCCCAAGTATTGTATGGAGCAAATAGAAAAAAATATGTTCACTTACATTTCTCCTTTCATTCGAAGTTTGTTGTGATATTAATTTATTTTCATAAAGCAAACACACTTGATATAAATGTATTATAAGCAGGCGTTAAGTACGTATAAATTGCACAGTGGAGCAAATCAAAAAAATAATTTTTGAAAATAAAAATTCTAAGTGAAAATTCTATTTTCACTGCAGTACTGAAGTCCTTCTTTGATATCAGTCTAACAACGATATTTTTTGGGTAAACTTAAATCTAAATTTTTAGATATAGTCCCTGATTTATTATTTCTATAGATACATTGCTTCACTAGTATGAAAATTTAGAGCTATGTAAAGCTTCTAGGCAGAAGCTTAGAGTTTCTAAGTTTAAGACACACAGATTTAATAATGATCTTTTGATACACACTTTATATCTGATAAATCTATTAATAAATCTTACAACGCTGTTCGATTTAAAATGGCTTTAATTTTATTCGATGAAAGTAAAATGAAGGACCTGGATGTGACTTCTCACAATAAGCGGTTAAGTGCAGATATAATTTATCGATGTTCCATTTTATTCTGTACTGGTTAAAATGTTTGCTAATATATTTTTAATAGTGACCATAATTATACGTATAAAGCAATGTCCTCATCATTTTAAACTGACCTTTCAGAACATAATCAATCCTTATCGTCAAAATAGCCGGGTCAAAATTTCGTAAACTAGTTTCAACAGTGACGTTCTGTGATCCTCTCCGTACGCACTAAATTCACATGGGCATTATATATTTTAACAGCGGATACAGCAAGACTGGATTTTGAAAAAAATCAATTGGTTTTAAGCAGTAGCTTTTTATCGGTAGTCTTTTAAAGGTTGAAAAAAGTTATTGAAACAACTAAAAAATTCTCCATTGTTTATGGAGAGGATGTCAGAACGCTACTGTCAAAACTGGTTTGCAAAACTTTAATCCGGCTATTTTGATGATAAGGAAGCATTACGTTCTAAAAGACCAGTTCAAAATAATGAGGACACAACAAAGTATTAATTGATGCAAACCGTTGAATAATAGCTTATATCCAATGGTTTGCATCGAAAGATCAGTGTGAGTTTAAATTTATGGAACACAACCGTTCATTATCCTTTGAAGTACCTCAGTTTACTCGCAAAGTCCGACATTTGAGTTCCTCATTTTTTTATGTAAATAAATTCATTCCATCGCGTTCAAGTTGAGTCTTTTTCGAGTTAGTGCACTTGGGCACTTTCACTCTTTGATAACTGGGGGATTTCAGCCTTCTCATTGACTAATTTATGTATTCCTCAAAAGCTTGGTGATTATTGGATGACTGATCTAAGATCTGCGTACCGCCCCGTGCGGCTAGAGATTATTCTGAGATTAGATAGTGCTAAGTAGGGTAGCCTGTTGGGTTTCACGAATACCTTTAAGGCACTATCTGTTATTATCTGCTTCTCTAGTGTTGAGAAAATGATAAAGTTTTATAATAGGGAGAATAAATAGATGACTACAACAATGTTAAATAAAAGAGATCAAGGCGTAATAAGGATAGACTGACCCAAAGCACTTCAAATGATGATATTATGAAAAAAGGATGATGTTTTTTGTTTGGTGAAGTTTTAATGAAACAACAAATGAGCTCACAACCACCCTAAAATATTTTTAAACCATAAAAAAATTGTCTTTCATTTTTATAAACAAAAGAGATGGAATTATTTTCCAAATAATCATAGTCAAAAATAGTCTTTACTAAATATTAATAATATTGAATCTCAGCTCTTATTTATATGCTACTATAGTGCTACATTGTAGCAATACAAAATAAGCTCTGAGCTTAAAAAAATTATATGCTTCTTCTTAATTAATGTTTTTGATAATTATTAACGAATAAATTATAAATTTTTATAATAAAAATGAGTTTGGAAATCAAATAATTTTTTTTCTGCATGCGTGTCGTATGTGGCAGTGCAATTTATCTCTTATAGAGAATATAGAAAAAAAAATGCCAACGCCATTAAGAATTATTTTTTTTCAATTTTTTTAAAATTTTTTTTTAGATATATTATTTTTATTTTTGCTCTTTTAAGTATGAAAAATAAAATTGAAATCTCAAATGCAAAAGGAATTATGTTCCAACTGTGTATAAATAAAACTCCATGTCACCTCACTGTGGTGTTATATAAATTTCGTAGGCTCAATTCCGACGTCTTTAAAGCTTTAAGCGCGTGCAGCATGCTGCGGCCAAAACATGGCAGGCAGCGCATAAGCCGCAGAAGGAAAAACGTTTTAAGCACAAAAAGCAAAAACTTGAATAAAAACAGAACATGAAACATGAATGAATCGGGGGGCAAAAAGGAAAAAATACGCGAACCGTGTTCCAGAGATTAATAAATTGATGGCATCCATTGCACATAACGTGTAACTAATGACGGTAATCAATTTTGCTTTACATCTCAATCTGGCTTACAAAATTCCAAAATGTAAGAAAAAAATAAGTAAATAAAAAATATTTTATTTATACACAATTTTTTCTTTTTTTTTTTGCATTTTTTATATATATTTTTCTGCATTTTTGTTCTGCAAAGGTAAGAGGAGAAGAGACTGCATGCACTTGTAAACGTCATCGTTTGCATAACTATTTCGCGTTATTAAAAATCGAACAAATTGCATTATCCTTTAATGGCGTCACTGACAGTTATTAATGCTTCTGCGAAAGGCTTCACTACCACCGAAATGTCACCTGATCCTTCATATATTTATCAATATAGTAAACTATAGCTTCCACGGTTTTTTTTTCTTTTGAATATGTGACATATAAGGATATGAGTGAATCTCTTTCAGTTTGGGATTGGATTTATCTGACCAAATTCACTTTTAAGAATTTTTATTTATGCAACATAAGATAAGATATCCTGCAGTGGTCAGTACGCATTTGACAATGTGGCATCAGAAACAGAAGGTGACCACTCAACTTTTATAGAACAATTGCATTGCTCGCTGTTATTCTGTCGATTACAGTCTCTTCCCTCAGTTTGGAAAATGGGATGAACCTTTGTGACCAAAATTCGTTACGCTCTAAATTTGCAACACTTTTCTGAAAAATTTGATCCGTTGCTCAATGCTCAAATAGTATTATTAGCCGGACCGCCCTATGTGATAATTTTTTGCCATACATTTAGGGAACTCATTTTTACCTCTTTTGTTTATACGTAAATATCCTTTTCGGCTGTGATTGCTATTGTTTCCTTTACGTGTATTTTGCAATCTGCAGTTCTGCAGTTTTGTATGTGAGCAAAATGAGTTCGGTTTGAGTTCGTGTTGTTTTCACTTTTATAGAATTTATTTTTATATGTGAGTTTTTACGTATTTCCCAGGAGTAACAGGTAATTATTTCCCTTAAAAACATCACAAATCTAAACTCATTCAAGGTTAAATGGCATATTGCAGAATGCATAATTACACTTGCATTTTATCTGAAATGCATTTTAAATGCAATAATTAAATAATTAAAATTCAGCGGGAAGTAAACTCTGACTGACTTTGAGGGCAAGTCTGACTTTGAGGGCAAGTCTGACTTTGAGGGCAAGTCTGACTTTGAGGACAAGGATTTATAATTTGGTCACCCTCATTACTACATTTGAGTCAACTAATTTAGTTTAAGTTAACTAATTTAATTCTATTAAATAAAATGTTTCATAAATAAGTTATTAAGTCATTTAGATATATTTAAACCATAAAAATAAAGTTTTCATGTTTAAATCACATCTGGTTACAAAATAGTGTTCGATATAAGAAATATTTTTAGTAGTCTTAATTTTATAAAATATAACGAAAAAATTGTTTGGTAAAAAAGCCATTAATTTGATATAATTGTGCTATAATTAGTGTTATTATAATATATTTAAGTTCGAACATACAAGTGAAGTACGACTTTGGATCAGTTGGCTAATGAATACTGACTCTGAGCTTCAAATTTGGCAGGGCACGAGCTCTAACCATGGTACGAACAGTGCCACAAAACTTATTTATGAATAATTAAATCTAAGATATAATTTCCAAAACCACTAATGATGGATATTTGGCTGTATGATCAGCTGAACATTCAATTAATAACAATAATATTAAAAGAATTTTTGTTGTTGTAGTTCACTACTTTTGGAAACCACTCCACATTTAATGTTATTAACACATTATATTAGTCAGAACTTTGCATTATTTAACAATATATGCTCCAAGAACTGATATAAGACTTGATTGAAAATGATATAAACCGATATAAGTGTTGATAGATAATACATTATTATATAATAATATTTGAATATAACAATATTATAATGTAGTATATTTATTATATACCAGCAGTGTTCTTTTAGCAGAAATTGTCAAGATTTTAAAATAAAATTTATATTTGTTAATATAAATTATTTAATTAATGATTTTAGCGATCACATCTTCATTCTATTTAAATTTCATTGACGAGCGCATCTATTTAAAATTTGCGAATAAGTGATAGTCGGTGAGTATCAGATCCACAATATTCATTAGCTGATTGAACTATTCCAAGTATAAATCTTTTAACTAAAGTATTTTTATATTCTTATGCTTATATGTTGTATTCAACGATTTATTAGAAAGATCGCTTAGTAGCGCTTATTGGAAAAGCCTGGAGCCAAAAATGGGTTTGTTACCACCTTGAACTCAATAAATGGCACAAATCAACATATTTAAAACGATTTCGAATATAATCTTCTAGAAAAAGAAATTCTCTTCTAATGAAGCATATTCTAACTTGAAAAATGATACATAATAATCAATTTGATTTTTTTAGAATTAAAAGTATCGTCTAATACTATCATTTTGCCTAAGACACTATAAATATTTTGATATAGTATTGCTATAGTCTTTTCTTGGGATTGGTAAATGGTACTTGGTCATCAAAATTGAGGAATGACTCCGAGACGTAGACCTTACCGCTGATGGAACCCAAACAACATATCGGTAGTGGTGCCTGTACCAAAGATATGCAATCAAAACAATGCGAAATTGCTAATTGGACTCACTAACACTGAGTGATCAGTTAACCTTACCAGTAATTCAACTAACA